>NC_071102.1:47940000-48147763 GCF_024256425.1 Clarias gariepinus | reverse complement strand
AGCGCCAAATAGACTTGCAATGAAGAGCTCAAAGTGTTAACCAAGGGGAGGGATGTTTTTCAAAGCTACAGGGGAGATTTTAGGTGTCTGAGACCTTTGAAATCGTGGTAGGCCCGCGCACAACGTTGGTTCTGGGCCTGCAGAGACCCGAGTTTCCCTATCCTATCCCCAAACCCCACCCTATCCCCAAAGTTCCTTGCCTTGGACCCTGCCCCGGGACCGTTTACCTAATTGTCTTAACCCCTACCCCCCTCTTTCCCTAAACATAACCTTACTTGGGTTCTTTGCGGATTTCTGGAACCACGGTCTTCACCCTAACCTAACCCAGCCAGTGCCACCCGATGGAGTTGGACTTGGACCATCTTTTTGTCTTCCAAATAGCCTGAAAAACAACAAAAATTAATCAAAGATAATACTTACCTGCTGCACTTACCTGTCCTGATGGTCAAAAATCCTGAAACAAGGTAAAAAGAACCATAAAAATTGAGGGACAATTTTTGGTAAGTTGAAAGGAAGTCAAAAACACTGTCCAGATGGTCAAAAATCCTGAAAAAAGGAAAAAAGAACCATCAAACACATGAAAAAAATCATGGGACAATTTTTGGAAACTTGGAAAAAGTTTATTAATTACCTGGTACACTTATTTTCTGAAGTTAAATAATTTGGAGAAGAAAATAACTTCCAGAAAAATGAAAAAGCTAATTATTTTTCCTTGGTTGTTATTTAAGGAACAATTTTTTTCAATAAGGGGGTGTATCCCATGTATTTAAAGGGTCAGTTGAACAAAGTTTTCATCACTCTAGCATCGAAGCAGCCAGGAGAAACATTAAAATGCAAGTCTGTGCCTGATGAAGGTTAAGTCAAACCGAAACGTAGCGCCAAATAGACTTGCAATGAAGAGCTCAAAGTGTTAACCAAGGGGAGGGATGTTTTTCAAAGCTACAGGGGAGATTTTAGGTGTCTGAGACCTTTGAAATCGTGGTAGGCCCGCGCACAACGTTGGTTCTGGGCCTGCAGAGACCCGAGTTTCCCTATCCTATCCCCAAACCCCACCCTATCCCCAAAGTTCCTTGCCTTGGACCCTGCCCCGGGACCGTTTACCTAATTGTCTTAACCCCTACCCCCCTCTTTCCCTAAACATAACCTTACTTGGGTTCTTTGCGGATTTCTGGAACCACGGTCTTCACCCTAACCTAACCCAGCCAGTGCCACCCGATGGAGTTGGACTTGGACCATCTTTTTGTCTTCCAAATAGCCTGAAAAACAACAAAAATTAATCAAAGATAATACTTACCTGCTGCACTTACCTGTCCTGATGGTCAAAAATCCTGAAACAAGGTAAAAAGAACCATAAAAATTGAGGGACAATTTTTGGTAAGTTGAAAGGAAGTCAAAAACACTGTCCAGATGGTCAAAAATCCTGAAAAAAGGAAAAAAGAACCATCAAACACATGAAAAAAATCATGGGACAATTTTTGGAAACTTGGAAAAAGTTTATTAATTACCTGGTACACTTATTTTCTGAAGTTAAATAATTTGGAGAAGAAAATAACTTCCAGAAAAATGAAAAAGCTAATTATTTTTCCTTGGTTGTTATTTAAGGAACAATTTTTTTCAATAAGGGGGTGTATCCCATGTATTTAAAGGTTCAGTTGAACAAAGTTTTCATCACTCTAGCATCGAAGCAGCCAGGAGAAACATTAAAATGCAAGTCTGTGCCTGATGAAGGTTAAGTCAAACCGAAACGTAGCGCCAAATAGACTTGCAATGAAGAGCTCAAAGTGTTAACCAAGGGGAGGGATGTTTTTCAAAGCTACAGGGGAGATTTTAGGTGTCTGAGACCTTTGAAATCGTGGTAGGCCCGCGCACAACGTTGGTTCTGGGCCTGCAGAGACCCGAGTTTCCCTATCCTATCCCCAAACCCCACCCTATCCCCAAAGTTCCTTGCCTTGGACCCTGCCCCGGGACCGTTTACCTAATTGTCTTAACCCCTACCCCCCTCTTTCCCTAAACATAACCTTACTTGGGTTCTTTGCGGATTTCTGGAACCACGGTCTTCACCCTAACCTAACCCAGCCAGTGCCACCCGATGGAGTTGGACTTGGACCATCTTTTTGTCTTCCAAATAGCCTGAAAAACAACAAAAATTAATCAAAGATAATACTTACCTGCTGCACTTACCTGTCCTGATGGTCAAAAATCCTGAAACAAGGTAAAAAGAACCATAAAAATTGAGGGACAATTTTTGGTAAGTTGAAAGGAAGTCAAAAACACTGTCCAGATGGTCAAAAATCCTGAAAAAAGGAAAAAAGAACCATCAAACACATGAAAAAAATCATGGGACAATTTTTGGAAACTTGGAAAAAGTTTATTAATTACCTGGTACACTTATTTTCTGAAGTTAAATAATTTGGAGAAGAAAATAACTTCCAGAAAAATGAAAAAGCTAATTATTTTTCCTTGGTTGTTATTTAAGGAACAATTTTTTTCAATAAGGGGGTGTATCCCATGTATTT
Organism: Clarias gariepinus; assembly: GCF_024256425.1. Lineage (NCBI taxonomy): Eukaryota > Metazoa > Chordata > Actinopteri > Siluriformes > Clariidae > Clarias > Clarias gariepinus. The sequence goes on along the minus strand of NC_071102.1, from coordinate 48,145,247 downwards.
AAAGGGTCAGTTGAACAAAGTTTTCATCACTCTAGCATCGAAGCAGCCAGGAGAAACATTAAAATGCAAGTCTGTGCCTGATGAAGGTTAAGTCAAACCGAAACGTAGCGCCAAATAGACTTGCAATGAAGAGCTCAAAGTGTTAACCAAGGGGAGGGATGTTTTTCAAAGCTACAGGGGAGATTTTAGGTGTCTGAGACCTTTGAAATCGTGGTAGGCCCGCGCACAACGTTGGTTCTGGGCCTGCAGAGACCCGAGTTTCCCTATCCTATCCCCAAACCCCACCCTATCCCCAAAGTTCCTTGCCTTGGACCCTGCCCCGGGACCGTTTACCTAATTGTCTTAACCCCTACCCCCCTCTTTCCCTAAACATAACCTTACTTGGGTTCTTTGCGGATTTCTGGAACCACGGTCTTCACCCTAACCTAACCCAGCCAGTGCCACCCGATGGAGTTGGACTTGGACCATCTTTTTGTCTTCCAAATAGCCTGAAAAACAACAAAAATTAATCAAAGATAATACTTACCTGCTGCACTTACCTGTCCTGATGGTCAAAAATCCTGAAACAAGGTAAAAAGAACCATAAAAATTGAGGGACAATTTTTGGTAAGTTGAAAGGAAGTCAAAAACACTGTCCAGATGGTCAAAAATCCTGAAAAAAGGAAAAAAGAACCATCAAACACATGAAAAAAATCATGGGACAATTTTTGGAAACTTGGAAAAAGTTTATTAATTACCTGGTACACTTATTTTCTGAAGTTAAATAATTTGGAGAAGAAAATAACTTCCAGAAAAATGAAAAAGCTAATTATTTTTCCTTGGTTGTTATTTAAGGAACAATTTTTTTCAATAAGGGGGTGTATCCCATGTATTTAAAGGGTCAGTTGAACAAAGTTTTCATCACTCTAGCATCGAAGCAGCCAGGAGAAACATTAAAATGCAAGTCTGTGCCTGATGAAGGTTAAGTCAAACCGAAACGTAGCGCCAAATAGACTTGCAATGAAGAGCTCAAAGTGTTAACCAAGGGGAGGGATGTTTTTCAAAGCTACAGGGGAGATTTTAGGTGTCTGAGACCTTTGAAATCGTGGTAGGCCCGCGCACAACGTTGGTTCTGGGCCTGCAGAGACCCGAGTTTCCCTATCCTATCCCCAAACCCCACCCTATCCCCAAAGTTCCTTGCCTTGGACCCTGCCCCGGGACCGTTTACCTAATTGTCTTAACCCCTACCCCCCTCTTTCCCTAAACATAACCTTACTTGGGTTCTTTGCGGATTTCTGGAACCACGGTCTTCACCCTAACCTAACCCAGCCAGTGCCACCCGATGGAGTTGGACTTGGACCATCTTTTTGTCTTCCAAATAGCCTGAAAAACAACAAAAATTAATCAAAGATAATACTTACCTGCTGCACTTACCTGTCCTGATGGTCAAAAATCCTGAAACAAGGTAAAAAGAACCATAAAAATTGAGGGACAATTTTTGGTAAGTTGAAAGGAAGTCAAAAACACTGTCCAGATGGTCAAAAATCCTGAAAAAAGGAAAAAAGAACCATCAAACACATGAAAAAAATCATGGGACAATTTTTGGAAACTTGGAAAAAGTTTATTAATTACCTGGTACACTTATTTTCTGAAGTTAAATAATTTGGAGAAGAAAATAACTTCCAGAAAAATGAAAAAGCTAATTATTTTTCCTTGGTTGTTATTTAAGGAACAATTTTTTTCAATAAGGGGGTGTATCCCATGTATTTAAAGGGTCAGTTGAACAAAGTTTTCATCACTCTAGCATCGAAGCAGCCAGGAGAAACATTAAAATGCAAGTCTGTGCCTGATGAAGGTTAAGTCAAACCGAAACGTAGCGCCAAATAGACTTGCAATGAAGAGCTCAAAGTGTTAACCAAGGGGAGGGATGTTTTTCAAAGCTACAGGGGAGATTTTAGGTGTCTGAGACCTTTGAAATCGTGGTAGGCCCGCGCACAACGTTGGTTCTGGGCCTGCAGAGACCCGAGTTTCCCTATCCTATCCCCAAACCCCACCCTATCCCCAAAGTTCCTTGCCTTGGACCCTGCCCCGGGACCGTTTACCTAATTGTCTTAACCCCTACCCCCCTCTTTCCCTAAACATAACCTTACTTGGGTTCTTTGCGGATTTCTGGAACCACGGTCTTCACCCTAACCTAACCCAGCCAGTGCCACCCGATGGAGTTGGACTTGGACCATCTTTTTGTCTTCCAAATAGCCTGAAAAACAACAAAAATTAATCAAAGATAATACTTACCTGCTGCACTTACCTGTCCTGATGGTCAAAAATCCTGAAACAAGGTAAAAAGAACCATAAAAATTGAGGGACAATTTTTGGTAAGTTGAAAGGAAGTCAAAAACACTGTCCAGATGGTCAAAAATCCTGAAAAAAGGAAAAAAGAACCATCAAACACATGAAAAAAATCATGGGACAATTTTTGGAAACTTGGAAAAAGTTTATTAATTACCTGGTACACTTATTTTCTGAAGTTAAATAATTTGGAGAAGAAAATAACTTCCAGAAAAATGAAAAAGCTAATTATTTTTCCTTGGTTGTTATTTAAGGAACAATTTTTTTCAATAAGGGGGTGTATCCCATGTATTTAAAGGGTCAGTTGAACAAAGTTTTCATCACTCTAGCATCGAAGCAGCCAGGAGAAACATTAAAATGCAAGTCTGTGCCTGATGAAGGTTAAGTCAAACCGAAACGTAGCGCCAAATAGACTTGCAATGAAGAGCTCAAAGTGTTAACCAAGGGGAGGGATGTTTTTCAAAGCTACAGGGGAGATTTTAGGTGTCTGAGACCTTTGAAATCGTGGTAGGCCCGCGCACAACGTTGGTTCTGGGCCTGCAGAGACCCGAGTTTCCCTATCCTATCCCCAAACCCCACCCTATCCCCAAAGTTCCTTGCCTTGGACCCTGCCCCGGGACCGTTTACCTAATTGTCTTAACCCCTACCCCCCTCTTTCCCTAAACATAACCTTACTTGGGTTCTTTGCGGATTTCTGGAACCACGGTCTTCACCCTAACCTAACCCAGCCAGTGCCACCCGATGGAGTTGGACTTGGACCATCTTTTTGTCTTCCAAATAGCCTGAAAAACAACAAAAATTAATCAAAGATAATACTTACCTGCTGCACTTACCTGTCCTGATGGTCAAAAATCCTGAAACAAGGTAAAAAGAACCATAAAAATTGAGGGACAATTTTTGGTAAGTTGAAAGGAAGTCAAAAACACTGTCCAGATGGTCAAAAATCCTGAAAAAAGGAAAAAAGAACCATCAAACACATGAAAAAAATCATGGGACAATTTTTGGAAACTTGGAAAAAGTTTATTAATTACCTGGTACACTTATTTTCTGAAGTTAAATAATTTGGAGAAGAAAATAACTTCCAGAAAAATGAAAAAGCTAATTATTTTTCCTTGGTTGTTATTTAAGGAACAATTTTTTTCAATAAGGGGGTGTATCCCATGTATTTAAAGGGTCAGTTGAACAAAGTTTTCATCACTCTAGCATCGAAGCAGCCAGGAGAAACATTAAAATGCAAGTCTGTGCCTGATGAAGGTTAAGTCAAACCGAAACGTAGCGCCAAATAGACTTGCAATGAAGAGCTCAAAGTGTTAACCAAGGGGAGGGATGTTTTTCAAAGCTACAGGGGAGATTTTAGGTGTCTGAGACCTTTGAAATCGTGGTAGGCCCGCGCACAACGTTGGTTCTGGGCCTGCAGAGACCCGAGTTTCCCTATCCTATCCCCAAACCCCACCCTATCCCCAAAGTTCCTTGCCTTGGACCCTGCCCCGGGACCGTTTACCTAATTGTCTTAACCCCTACCCCCCTCTTTCCCTAAACATAACCTTACTTGGGTTCTTTGCGGATTTCTGGAACCACGGTCTTCACCCTAACCTAACCCAGCCAGTGCCACCCGATGGAGTTGGACTTGGACCATCTTTTTGTCTTCCAAATAGCCTGAAAAACAACAAAAATTAATCAAAGATAATACTTACCTGCTGCACTTACCTGTCCTGATGGTCAAAAATCCTGAAACAAGGTAAAAAGAACCATAAAAATTGAGGGACAATTTTTGGTAAGTTGAAAGGAAGTCAAAAACACTGTCCAGATGGTCAAAAATCCTGAAAAAAGGAAAAAAGAACCATCAAACACATGAAAAAAATCATGGGACAATTTTTGGAAACTTGGAAAAAGTTTATTAATTACCTGGTACACTTATTTTCTGAAGTTAAATAATTTGGAGAAGAAAATAACTTCCAGAAAAATGAAAAAGCTAATTATTTTTCCTTGGTTGTTATTTAAGGAACAATTTTTTTCAATAAGGGGGTGTATCCCATGTATTTAAAGGGTCAGTTGAACAAAGTTTTCATCACTCTAGCATCGAAGCAGCCAGGAGAAACATTAAAATGCAAGTCTGTGCCTGATGAAGGTTAAGTCAAACCGAAACGTAGCGCCAAATAGACTTGCAATGAAGAGCTCAAAGTGTTAACCAAGGGGAGGGATGTTTTTCAAAGCTACAGGGGAGATTTTAGGTGTCTGAGACCTTTGAAATCGTGGTAGGCCCGCGCACAACGTTGGTTCTGGGCCTGCAGAGACCCGAGTTTCCCTATCCTATCCCCAAACCCCACCCTATCCCCAAAGTTCCTTGCCTTGGACCCTGCCCCGGGACCGTTTACCTAATTGTCTTAACCCCTACCCCCCTCTTTCCCTAAACATAACCTTACTTGGGTTCTTTGCGGATTTCTGGAACCACGGTCTTCACCCTAACCTAACCCAGCCAGTGCCACCCGATGGAGTTGGACTTGGACCATCTTTTTGTCTTCCAAATAGCCTGAAAAACAACAAAAATTAATCAAAGATAATACTTACCTGCTGCACTTACCTGTCCTGATGGTCAAAAATCCTGAAACAAGGTAAAAAGAACCATAAAAATTGAGGGACAATTTTTGGTAAGTTGAAAGGAAGTCAAAAACACTGTCCAGATGGTCAAAAATCCTGAAAAAAGGAAAAAAGAACCATCAAACACATGAAAAAAATCATGGGACAATTTTTGGAAACTTGGAAAAAGTTTATTAATTACCTGGTACACTTATTTTCTGAAGTTAAATAATTTGGAGAAGAAAATAACTTCCAGAAAAATGAAAAAGCTAATTATTTTTCCTTGGTTGTTATTTAAGGAACAATTTTTTTCAATAAGGGGGTGTATCCCATGTATTTAAAGGGTCAGTTGAACAAAGTTTTCATCACTCTAGCATCGAAGCAGCCAGGAGAAACATTAAAATGCAAGTCTGTGCCTGATGAAGGTTAAGTCAAACCGAAACGTAGCGCCAAATAGACTTGCAATGAAGAGCTCAAAGTGTTAACCAAGGGGAGGGATGTTTTTCAAAGCTACAGGGGAGATTTTAGGTGTCTGAGACCTTTGAAATCGTGGTAGGCCCGCGCACAACGTTGGTTCTGGGCCTGCAGAGACCCGAGTTTCCCTATCCTATCCCCAAACCCCACCCTATCCCCAAAGTTCCTTGCCTTGGACCCTGCCCCGGGACCGTTTACCTAATTGTCTTAACCCCTACCCCCCTCTTTCCCTAAACATAACCTTACTTGGGTTCTTTGCGGATTTCTGGAACCACGGTCTTCACCCTAACCTAACCCAGCCAGTGCCACCCGATGGAGTTGGACTTGGACCATCTTTTTGTCTTCCAAATAGCCTGAAAAACAACAAAAATTAATCAAAGATAATACTTACCTGCTGCACTTACCTGTCCTGATGGTCAAAAATCCTGAAACAAGGTAAAAAGAACCATAAAAATTGAGGGACAATTTTTGGTAAGTTGAAAGGAAGTCAAAAACACTGTCCAGATGGTCAAAAATCCTGAAAAAAGGAAAAAAGAACCATCAAACACATGAAAAAAATCATGGGACAATTTTTGGAAACTTGGAAAAAGTTTATTAATTACCTGGTACACTTATTTTCTGAAGTTAAATAATTTGGAGAAGAAAATAACTTCCAGAAAAATGAAAAAGCTAATTATTTTTCCTTGGTTGTTATTTAAGGAACAATTTTTTTCAATAAGGGGGTGTATCCCATGTATTTAAAGGGTCAGTTGAACAAAGTTTTCATCACTCTAGCATCGAAGCAGCCAGGAGAAACATTAAAATGCAAGTCTGTGCCTGATGAAGGTTAAGTCAAACCGAAACGTAGCGCCAAATAGACTTGCAATGAAGAGCTCAAAGTGTTAACCAAGGGGAGGGATGTTTTTCAAAGCTACAGGGGAGATTTTAGGTGTCTGAGACCTTTGAAATCGTGGTAGGCCCGCGCACAACGTTGGTTCTGGGCCTGCAGAGACCCGAGTTTCCCTATCCTATCCCCAAACCCCACCCTATCCCCAAAGTTCCTTGCCTTGGACCCTGCCCCGGGACCGTTTACCTAATTGTCTTAACCCCTACCCCCCTCTTTCCCTAAACATAACCTTACTTGGGTTCTTTGCGGATTTCTGGAACCACGGTCTTCACCCTAACCTAACCCAGCCAGTGCCACCCGATGGAGTTGGACTTGGACCATCTTTTTGTCTTCCAAATAGCCTGAAAAACAACAAAAATTAATCAAAGATAATACTTACCTGCTGCACTTACCTGTCCTGATGGTCAAAAATCCTGAAACAAGGTAAAAAGAACCATAAAAATTGAGGGACAATTTTTGGTAAGTTGAAAGGAAGTCAAAAACACTGTCCAGATGGTCAAAAATCCTGAAAAAAGGAAAAAAGAACCATCAAACACATGAAAAAAATCATGGGACAATTTTTGGAAACTTGGAAAAAGTTTATTAATTACCTGGTACACTTATTTTCTGAAGTTAAATAATTTGGAGAAGAAAATAACTTCCAGAAAAATGAAAAAGCTAATTATTTTTCCTTGGTTGTTATTTAAGGAACAATTTTTTTCAATAAGGGGGTGTATCCCATGTATTTAAAGGGTCAGTTGAACAAAGTTTTCATCACTCTAGCATCGAAGCAGCCAGGAGAAACATTAAAATGCAAGTCTGTGCCTGATGAAGGTTAAGTCAAACCGAAACGTAGCGCCAAATAGACTTGCAATGAAGAGCTCAAAGTGTTAACCAAGGGGAGGGATGTTTTTCAAAGCTACAGGGGAGATTTTAGGTGTCTGAGACCTTTGAAATCGTGGTAGGCCCGCGCACAACGTTGGTTCTGGGCCTGCAGAGACCCGAGTTTCCCTATCCTATCCCCAAACCCCACCCTATCCCCAAAGTTCCTTGCCTTGGACCCTGCCCCGGGACCGTTTACCTAATTGTCTTAACCCCTACCCCCCTCTTTCCCTAAACATAACCTTACTTGGGTTCTTTGCGGATTTCTGGAACCACGGTCTTCACCCTAACCTAACCCAGCCAGTGCCACCCGATGGAGTTGGACTTGGACCATCTTTTTGTCTTCCAAATAGCCTGAAAAACAACAAAAATTAATCAAAGATAATACTTACCTGCTGCACTTACCTGTCCTGATGGTCAAAAATCCTGAAACAAGGTAAAAAGAACCATAAAAATTGAGGGACAATTTTTGGTAAGTTGAAAGGAAGTCAAAAACACTGTCCAGATGGTCAAAAATCCTGAAAAAAGGAAAAAAGAACCATCAAACACATGAAAAAAATCATGGGACAATTTTTGGAAACTTGGAAAAAGTTTATTAATTACCTGGTACACTTATTTTCTGAAGTTAAATAATTTGGAGAAGAAAATAACTTCCAGAAAAATGAAAAAGCTAATTATTTTTCCTTGGTTGTTATTTAAGGAACAATTTTTTTCAATAAGGGGGTGTATCCCATGTATTTAAAGGGTCAGTTGAACAAAGTTTTCATCACTCTAGCATCGAAGCAGCCAGGAGAAACATTAAAATGCAAGTCTGTGCCTGATGAAGGTTAAGTCAAACCGAAACGTAGCGCCAAATAGACTTGCAATGAAGAGCTCAAAGTGTTAACCAAGGGGAGGGATGTTTTTCAAAGCTACAGGGGAGATTTTAGGTGTCTGAGACCTTTGAAATCGTGGTAGGCCCGCGCACAACGTTGGTTCTGGGCCTGCAGAGACCCGAGTTTCCCTATCCTATCCCCAAACCCCACCCTATCCCCAAAGTTCCTTGCCTTGGACCCTGCCCCGGGACCGTTTACCTAATTGTCTTAACCCCTACCCCCCTCTTTCCCTAAACATAACCTTACTTGGGTTCTTTGCGGATTTCTGGAACCACGGTCTTCACCCTAACCTAACCCAGCCAGTGCCACCCGATGGAGTTGGACTTGGACCATCTTTTTGTCTTCCAAATAGCCTGAAAAACAACAAAAATTAATCAAAGATAATACTTACCTGCTGCACTTACCTGTCCTGATGGTCAAAAATCCTGAAACAAGGTAAAAAGAACCATAAAAATTGAGGGACAATTTTTGGTAAGTTGAAAGGAAGTCAAAAACACTGTCCAGATGGTCAAAAATCCTGAAAAAAGGAAAAAAGAACCATCAAACACATGAAAAAAATCATGGGACAATTTTTGGAAACTTGGAAAAAGTTTATTAATTACCTGGTACACTTATTTTCTGAAGTTAAATAATTTGGAGAAGAAAATAACTTCCAGAAAAATGAAAAAGCTAATTATTTTTCCTTGGTTGTTATTTAAGGAACAATTTTTTTCAATAAGGGGGTGTATCCCATGTATTTAAAGGGTCAGTTGAACAAAGTTTTCATCACTCTAGCATCGAAGCAGCCAGGAGAAACATTAAAATGCAAGTCTGTGCCTGATGAAGGTTAAGTCAAACCGAAACGTAGCGCCAAATAGACTTGCAATGAAGAGCTCAAAGTGTTAACCAAGGGGAGGGATGTTTTTCAAAGCTACAGGGGAGATTTTAGGTGTCTGAGACCTTTGAAATCGTGGTAGGCCCGCGCACAACGTTGGTTCTGGGCCTGCAGAGACCCGAGTTTCCCTATCCTATCCCCAAACCCCACCCTATCCCCAAAGTTCCTTGCCTTGGACCCTGCCCCGGGACCGTTTACCTAATTGTCTTAACCCCTACCCCCCTCTTTCCCTAAACATAACCTTACTTGGGTTCTTTGCGGATTTCTGGAACCACGGTCTTCACCCTAACCTAACCCAGCCAGTGCCACCCGATGGAGTTGGACTTGGACCATCTTTTTGTCTTCCAAATAGCCTGAAAAACAACAAAAATTAATCAAAGATAATACTTACCTGCTGCACTTACCTGTCCTGATGGTCAAAAATCCTGAAACAAGGTAAAAAGAACCATAAAAATTGAGGGACAATTTTTGGTAAGTTGAAAGGAAGTCAAAAACACTGTCCAGATGGTCAAAAATCCTGAAAAAAGGAAAAAAGAACCATCAAACACATGAAAAAAATCATGGGACAATTTTTGGAAACTTGGAAAAAGTTTATTAATTACCTGGTACACTTATTTTCTGAAGTTAAATAATTTGGAGAAGAAAATAACTTCCAGAAAAATGAAAAAGCTAATTATTTTTCCTTGGTTGTTATTTAAGGAACAATTTTTTTCAATAAGGGGGTGTATCCCATGTATTTAAAGGGTCAGTTGAACAAAGTTTTCATCACTCTAGCATCGAAGCAGCCAGGAGAAACATTAAAATGCAAGTCTGTGCCTGATGAAGGTTAAGTCAAACCGAAACGTAGCGCCAAATAGACTTGCAATGAAGAGCTCAAAGTGTTAACCAAGGGGAGGGATGTTTTTCAAAGCTACAGGGGAGATTTTAGGTGTCTGAGACCTTTGAAATCGTGGTAGGCCCGCGCACAACGTTGGTTCTGGGCCTGCAGAGACCCGAGTTTCCCTATCCTATCCCCAAACCCCACCCTATCCCCAAAGTTCCTTGCCTTGGACCCTGCCCCGGGACCGTTTACCTAATTGTCTTAACCCCTACCCCCCTCTTTCCCTAAACATAACCTTACTTGGGTTCTTTGCGGATTTCTGGAACCACGGTCTTCACCCTAACCTAACCCAGCCAGTGCCACCCGATGGAGTTGGACTTGGACCATCTTTTTGTCTTCCAAATAGCCTGAAAAACAACAAAAATTAATCAAAGATAATACTTACCTGCTGCACTTACCTGTCCTGATGGTCAAAAATCCTGAAACAAGGTAAAAAGAACCATAAAAATTGAGGGACAATTTTTGGTAAGTTGAAAGGAAGTCAAAAACACTGTCCAGATGGTCAAAAATCCTGAAAAAAGGAAAAAAGAACCATCAAACACATGAAAAAAATCATGGGACAATTTTTGGAAACTTGGAAAAAGTTTATTAATTACCTGGTACACTTATTTTCTGAAGTTAAATAATTTGGAGAAGAAAATAACTTCCAGAAAAATGAAAAAGCTAATTATTTTTCCTTGGTTGTTATTTAAGGAACAATTTTTTTCAATAAGGGGGTGTATCCCATGTATTTAAAGGGTCAGTTGAACAAAGTTTTCATCACTCTAGCATCGAAGCAGCCAGGAGAAACATTAAAATGCAAGTCTGTGCCTGATGAAGGTTAAGTCAAACCGAAACGTAGCGCCAAATAGACTTGCAATGAAGAGCTCAAAGTGTTAACCAAGGGGAGGGATGTTTTTCAAAGCTACAGGGGAGATTTTAGGTGTCTGAGACCTTTGAAATCGTGGTAGGCCCGCGCACAACGTTGGTTCTGGGCCTGCAGAGACCCGAGTTTCCCTATCCTATCCCCAAACCCCACCCTATCCCCAAAGTTCCTTGCCTTGGACCCTGCCCCGGGACCGTTTACCTAATTGTCTTAACCCCTACCCCCCTCTTTCCCTAAACATAACCTTACTTGGGTTCTTTGCGGATTTCTGGAACCACGGTCTTCACCCTAACCTAACCCAGCCAGTGCCACCCGATGGAGTTGGACTTGGACCATCTTTTTGTCTTCCAAATAGCCTGAAAAACAACAAAAATTAATCAAAGATAATACTTACCTGCTGCACTTACCTGTCCTGATGGTCAAAAATCCTGAAACAAGGTAAAAAGAACCATAAAAATTGAGGGACAATTTTTGGTAAGTTGAAAGGAAGTCAAAAACACTGTCCAGATGGTCAAAAATCCTGAAAAAAGGAAAAAAGAACCATCAAACACATGAAAAAAATCATGGGACAATTTTTGGAAACTTGGAAAAAGTTTATTAATTACCTGGTACACTTATTTTCTGAAGTTAAATAATTTGGAGAAGAAAATAACTTCCAGAAAAATGAAAAAGCTAATTATTTTTCCTTGGTTGTTATTTAAGGAACAATTTTTTTCAATAAGGGGGTGTATCCCATGTATTTAAAGGGTCAGTTGAACAAAGTTTTCATCACTCTAGCATCGAAGCAGCCAGGAGAAACATTAAAATGCAAGTCTGTGCCTGATGAAGGTTAAGTCAAACCGAAACGTAGCGCCAAATAGACTTGCAATGAAGAGCTCAAAGTGTTAACCAAGGGGAGGGATGTTTTTCAAAGCTACAGGGGAGATTTTAGGTGTCTGAGACCTTTGAAATCGTGGTAGGCCCGCGCACAACGTTGGTTCTGGGCCTGCAGAGACCCGAGTTTCCCTATCCTATCCCCAAACCCCACCCTATCCCCAAAGTTCCTTGCCTTGGACCCTGCCCCGGGACCGTTTACCTAATTGTCTTAACCCCTACCCCCCTCTTTCCCTAAACATAACCTTACTTGGGTTCTTTGCGGATTTCTGGAACCACGGTCTTCACCCTAACCTAACCCAGCCAGTGCCACCCGATGGAGTTGGACTTGGACCATCTTTTTGTCTTCCAAATAGCCTGAAAAACAACAAAAATTAATCAAAGATAATACTTACCTGCTGCACTTACCTGTCCTGATGGTCAAAAATCCTGAAACAAGGTAAAAAGAACCATAAAAATTGAGGGACAATTTTTGGTAAGTTGAAAGGAAGTCAAAAACACTGTCCAGATGGTCAAAAATCCTGAAAAAAGGAAAAAAGAACCATCAAACACATGAAAAAAATCATGGGACAATTTTTGGAAACTTGGAAAAAGTTTATTAATTACCTGGTACACTTATTTTCTGAAGTTAAATAATTTGGAGAAGAAAATAACTTCCAGAAAAATGAAAAAGCTAATTATTTTTCCTTGGTTGTTATTTAAGGAACAATTTTTTTCAATAAGGGGGTGTATCCCATGTATTTAAAGGGTCAGTTGAACAAAGTTTTCATCACTCTAGCATCGAAGCAGCCAGGAGAAACATTAAAATGCAAGTCTGTGCCTGATGAAGGTTAAGTCAAACCGAAACGTAGCGCCAAATAGACTTGCAATGAAGAGCTCAAAGTGTTAACCAAGGGGAGGGATGTTTTTCAAAGCTACAGGGGAGATTTTAGGTGTCTGAGACCTTTGAAATCGTGGTAGGCCCGCGCACAACGTTGGTTCTGGGCCTGCAGAGACCCGAGTTTCCCTATCCTATCCCCAAACCCCACCCTATCCCCAAAGTTCCTTGCCTTGGACCCTGCCCCGGGACCGTTTACCTAATTGTCTTAACCCCTACCCCCCTCTTTCCCTAAACATAACCTTACTTGGGTTCTTTGCGGATTTCTGGAACCACGGTCTTCACCCTAACCTAACCCAGCCAGTGCCACCCGATGGAGTTGGACTTGGACCATCTTTTTGTCTTCCAAATAGCCTGAAAAACAACAAAAATTAATCAAAGATAATACTTACCTGCTGCACTTACCTGTCCTGATGGTCAAAAATCCTGAAACAAGGTAAAAAGAACCATAAAAATTGAGGGACAATTTTTGGTAAGTTGAAAGGAAGTCAAAAACACTGTCCAGATGGTCAAAAATCCTGAAAAAAGGAAAAAAGAACCATCAAACACATGAAAAAAATCATGGGACAATTTTTGGAAACTTGGAAAAAGTTTATTAATTACCTGGTACACTTATTTTCTGAAGTTAAATAATTTGGAGAAGAAAATAACTTCCAGAAAAATGAAAAAGCTAATTATTTTTCCTTGGTTGTTATTTAAGGAACAATTTTTTTCAATAAGGGGGTGTATCCCATGTATTTAAAGGGTCAGTTGAACAAAGTTTTCATCACTCTAGCATCGAAGCAGCCAGGAGAAACATTAAAATGCAAGTCTGTGCCTGATGAAGGTTAAGTCAAACCGAAACGTAGCGCCAAATAGACTTGCAATGAAGAGCTCAAAGTGTTAACCAAGGGGAGGGATGTTTTTCAAAGCTACAGGGGAGATTTTAGGTGTCTGAGACCTTTGAAATCGTGGTAGGCCCGCGCACAACGTTGGTTCTGGGCCTGCAGAGACCCGAGTTTCCCTATCCTATCCCCAAACCCCACCCTATCCCCAAAGTTCCTTGCCTTGGACCCTGCCCCGGGACCGTTTACCTAATTGTCTTAACCCCTACCCCCCTCTTTCCCTAAACATAACCTTACTTGGGTTCTTTGCGGATTTCTGGAACCACGGTCTTCACCCTAACCTAACCCAGCCAGTGCCACCCGATGGAGTTGGACTTGGACCATCTTTTTGTCTTCCAAATAGCCTGAAAAACAACAAAAATTAATCAAAGATAATACTTACCTGCTGCACTTACCTGTCCTGATGGTCAAAAATCCTGAAACAAGGTAAAAAGAACCATAAAAATTGAGGGACAATTTTTGGTAAGTTGAAAGGAAGTCAAAAACACTGTCCAGATGGTCAAAAATCCTGAAAAAAGGAAAAAAGAACCATCAAACACATGAAAAAAATCATGGGACAATTTTTGGAAACTTGGAAAAAGTTTATTAATTACCTGGTACACTTATTTTCTGAAGTTAAATAATTTGGAGAAGAAAATAACTTCCAGAAAAATGAAAAAGCTAATTATTTTTCCTTGGTTGTTATTTAAGGAACAATTTTTTTCAATAAGGGGGTGTATCCCATGTATTTAAAGGGTCAGTTGAACAAAGTTTTCATCACTCTAGCATCGAAGCAGCCAGGAGAAACATTAAAATGCAAGTCTGTGCCTGATGAAGGTTAAGTCAAACCGAAACGTAGCGCCAAATAGACTTGCAATGAAGAGCTCAAAGTGTTAACCAAGGGGAGGGATGTTTTTCAAAGCTACAGGGGAGATTTTAGGTGTCTGAGACCTTTGAAATCGTGGTAGGCCCGCGCACAACGTTGGTTCTGGGCCTGCAGAGACCCGAGTTTCCCTATCCTATCCCCAAACCCCACCCTATCCCCAAAGTTCCTTGCCTTGGACCCTGCCCCGGGACCGTTTACCTAATTGTCTTAACCCCTACCCCCCTCTTTCCCTAAACATAACCTTACTTGGGTTCTTTGCGGATTTCTGGAACCACGGTCTTCACCCTAACCTAACCCAGCCAGTGCCACCCGATGGAGTTGGACTTGGACCATCTTTTTGTCTTCCAAATAGCCTGAAAAACAACAAAAATTAATCAAAGATAATACTTACCTGCTGCACTTACCTGTCCTGATGGTCAAAAATCCTGAAACAAGGTAAAAAGAACCATAAAAATTGAGGGACAATTTTTGGTAAGTTGAAAGGAAGTCAAAAACACTGTCCAGATGGTCAAAAATCCTGAAAAAAGGAAAAAAGAACCATCAAACACATGAAAAAAATCATGGGACAATTTTTGGAAACTTGGAAAAAGTTTATTAATTACCTGGTACACTTATTTTCTGAAGTTAAATAATTTGGAGAAGAAAATAACTTCCAGAAAAATGAAAAAGCTAATTATTTTTCCTTGGTTGTTATTTAAGGAACAATTTTTTTCAATAAGGGGGTGTATCCCATGTATTTAAAGGGTCAGTTGAACAAAGTTTTCATCACTCTAGCATCGAAGCAGCCAGGAGAAACATTAAAATGCAAGTCTGTGCCTGATGAAGGTTAAGTCAAACCGAAACGTAGCGCCAAATAGACTTGCAATGAAGAGCTCAAAGTGTTAACCAAGGGGAGGGATGTTTTTCAAAGCTACAGGGGAGATTTTAGGTGTCTGAGACCTTTGAAATCGTGGTAGGCCCGCGCACAACGTTGGTTCTGGGCCTGCAGAGACCCGAGTTTCCCTATCCTATCCCCAAACCCCACCCTATCCCCAAAGTTCCTTGCCTTGGACCCTGCCCCGGGACCGTTTACCTAATTGTCTTAACCCCTACCCCCCTCTTTCCCTAAACATAACCTTACTTGGGTTCTTTGCGGATTTCTGGAACCACGGTCTTCACCCTAACCTAACCCAGCCAGTGCCACCCGATGGAGTTGGACTTGGACCATCTTTTTGTCTTCCAAATAGCCTGAAAAACAAAAAAAATTAATCAAAGATAATACTTACCTGCTGCACTTACCTGTCCTGATGGTCAAAAATCCTGAAACAAGGTAAAAAGAACCATAAAAATTGAGGGACAATTTTTGGTAAGTTGAAAGGAAGTCAAAAACACTGTCCAGATGGTCAAAAATCCTGAAAAAAGGAAAAAAGAACCATCAAACACATGAAAAAAATCATGGGACAATTTTTGGAAACTTGGAAAAAGTTTATTAATTACCTGGTACACTTATTTTCTGAAGTTAAATAATTTGGAGAAGAAAATAACTTCCAGAAAAATGAAAAAGCTAATTATTTTTCCTTGGTTGTTATTTAAGGAACAATTTTTTTCAATAAGGGGGTGTATCCCATGTATTTAAAGGGTCAGTTGAACAAAGTTTTCATCACTCTAGCATCGAAGCAGCCAGGAGAAACATTAAAATGCAAGTCTGTGCCTGATGAAGGTTAAGTCAAACCGAAACGTAGCGCCAAATAGACTTGCAATGAAGAGCTCAAAGTGTTAACCAAGGGGAGGGATGTTTTTCAAAGCTACAGGGGAGATTTTAGGTGTCTGAGACCTTTGAAATCGTGGTAGGCCCGCGCACAACGTTGGTTCTGGGCCTGCAGAGACCCGAGTTTCCCTATCCTATCCCCAAACCCCACCCTATCCCCAAAGTTCCTTGCCTTGGACCCTGCCCCGGGACCGTTTACCTAATTGTCTTAACCCCTACCCCCCTCTTTCCCTAAACATAACCTTACTTGGGTTCTTTGCGGATTTCTGGAACCACGGTCTTCACCCTAACCTAACCCAGCCAGTGCCACCCGATGGAGTTGGACTTGGACCATCTTTTTGTCTTCCAAATAGCCTGAAAAACAACAAAAATTAATCAAAGATAATACTTACCTGCTGCACTTACCTGTCCTGATGGTCAAAAATCCTGAAACAAGGTAAAAAGAACCATAAAAATTGAGGGACAATTTTTGGTAAGTTGAAAGGAAGTCAAAAACACTGTCCAGATGGTCAAAAATCCTGAAAAAAGGAAAAAAGAACCATCAAACACATGAAAAAAATCATGGGACAATTTTTGGAAACTTGGAAAAAGTTTATTAATTACCTGGTACACTTATTTTCTGAAGTTAAATAATTTGGAGAAGAAAATAACTTCCAGAAAAATGAAAAAGCTAATTATTTTTCCTTGGTTGTTATTTAAGGAACAATTTTTTTCAATAAGGGGGTGTATCCCATGTATTTAAAGGGTCAGTTGAACAAAGTTTTCATCACTCTAGCATCGAAGCAGCCAGGAGAAACATTAAAATGCAAGTCTGTGCCTGATGAAGGTTAAGTCAAACCGAAACGTAGCGCCAAATAGACTTGCAATGAAGAGCTCAAAGTGTTAACCAAGGGGAGGGATGTTTTTCAAAGCTACAGGGGAGATTTTAGGTGTCTGAGACCTTTGAAATCGTGGTAGGCCCGCGCACAACGTTGGTTCTGGGCCTGCAGAGACCCGAGTTTCCCTATCCTATCCCCAAACCCCACCCTATCCCCAAAGTTCCTTGCCTTGGACCCTGCCCCGGGACCGTTTACCTAATTGTCTTAACCCCTACCCCCCTCTTTCCCTAAACATAACCTTACTTGGGTTCTTTGCGGATTTCTGGAACCACGGTCTTCACCCTAACCTAACCCAGCCAGTGCCACCCGATGGAGTTGGACTTGGACCATCTTTTTGTCTTCCAAATAGCCTGAAAAACAACAAAAATTAATCAAAGATAATACTTACCTGCTGCACTTACCTGTCCTGATGGTCAAAAATCCTGAAACAAGGTAAAAAGAACCATAAAAATTGAGGGACAATTTTTGGTAAGTTGAAAGGAAGTCAAAAACACTGTCCAGATGGTCAAAAATCCTGAAAAAAGGAAAAAAGAACCATCAAACACATGAAAAAAATCATGGGACAATTTTTGGAAACTTGGAAAAAGTTTATTAATTACCTGGTACACTTATTTTCTGAAGTTAAATAATTTGGAGAAGAAAATAACTTCCAGAAAAATGAAAAAGCTAATTATTTTTCCTTGGTTGTTATTTAAGGAACAATTTTTTTCAATAAGGGGGTGTATCCCATGTATTTAAAGGGTCAGTTGAACAAAGTTTTCATCACTCTAGCATCGAAGCAGCCAGGAGAAACATTAAAATGCAAGTCTGTGCCTGATGAAGGTTAAGTCAAACCGAAACGTAGCGCCAAATAGACTTGCAATGAAGAGCTCAAAGTGTTAACCAAGGGGAGGGATGTTTTTCAAAGCTACAGGGGAGATTTTAGGTGTCTGAGACCTTTGAAATCGTGGTAGGCCCGCGCACAACGTTGGTTCTGGGCCTGCAGAGACCCGAGTTTCCCTATCCTATCCCCAAACCCCACCCTATCCCCAAAGTTCCTTGCCTTGGACCCTGCCCCGGGACCGTTTACCTAATTGTCTTAACCCCTACCCCCCTCTTTCCCTAAACATAACCTTACTTGGGTTCTTTGCGGATTTCTGGAACCACGGTCTTCACCCTAACCTAACCCAGCCAGTGCCACCCGATGGAGTTGGACTTGGACCATCTTTTTGTCTTCCAAATAGCCTGAAAAACAACAAAAATTAATCAAAGATAATACTTACCTGCTGCACTTACCTGTCCTGATGGTCAAAAATCCTGAAACAAGGTAAAAAGAACCATAAAAATTGAGGGACAATTTTTGGTAAGTTGAAAGGAAGTCAAAAACACTGTCCAGATGGTCAAAAATCCTGAAAAAAGGAAAAAAGAACCATCAAACACATGAAAAAAATCATGGGACAATTTTTGGAAACTTGGAAAAAGTTTATTAATTACCTGGTACACTTATTTTCTGAAGTTAAATAATTTGGAGAAGAAAATAACTTCCAGAAAAATGAAAAAGCTAATTATTTTTCCTTGGTTGTTATTTAAGGAACAATTTTTTTCAATAAGGGGGTGTATCCCATGTATTTAAAGGGTCAGTTGAACAAAGTTTTCATCACTCTAGCATCGAAGCAGCCAGGAGAAACATTAAAATGCAAGTCTGTGCCTGATGAAGGTTAAGTCAAACCGAAACGTAGCGCCAAATAGACTTGCAATGAAGAGCTCAAAGTGTTAACCAAGGGGAGGGATGTTTTTCAAAGCTACAGGGGAGATTTTAGGTGTCTGAGACCTTTGAAATCGTGGTAGGCCCGCGCACAACGTTGGTTCTGGGCCTGCAGAGACCCGAGTTTCCCTATCCTATCCCCAAACCCCACCCTATCCCCAAAGTTCCTTGCCTTGGACCCTGCCCCGGGACCGTTTACCTAATTGTCTTAACCCCTACCCCCCTCTTTCCCTAAACATAACCTTACTTGGGTTCTTTGCGGATTTCTGGAACCACGGTCTTCACCCTAACCTAACCCAGCCAGTGCCACCCGATGGAGTTGGACTTGGACCATCTTTTTGTCTTCCAAATAGCCTGAAAAACAACAAAAATTAATCAAAGATAATACTTACCTGCTGCACTTACCTGTCCTGATGGTCAAAAATCCTGAAACAAGGTAAAAAGAACCATAAAAATTGAGGGACAATTTTTGGTAAGTTGAAAGGAAGTCAAAAACACTGTCCAGATGGTCAAAAATCCTGAAAAAAGGAAAAAAGAACCATCAAACACATGAAAAAAATCATGGGACAATTTTTGGAAACTTGGAAAAAGTTTATTAATTACCTGGTACACTTATTTTCTGAAGTTAAATAATTTGGAGAAGAAAATAACTTCCAGAAAAATGAAAAAGCTAATTATTTTTCCTTGGTTGTTATTTAAGGAACAATTTTTTTCAATAAGGGGGTGTATCCCATGTATTTAAAGGGTCAGTTGAACAAAGTTTTCATCACTCTAGCATCGAAGCAGCCAGGAGAAACATTAAAATGCAAGTCTGTGCCTGATGAAGGTTAAGTCAAACCGAAACGTAGCGCCAAATAGACTTGCAATGAAGAGCTCAAAGTGTTAACCAAGGGGAGGGATGTTTTTCAAAGCTACAGGGGAGATTTTAGGTGTCTGAGACCTTTGAAATCGTGGTAGGCCCGCGCACAACGTTGGTTCTGGGCCTGCAGAGACCCGAGTTTCCCTATCCTATCCCCAAACCCCACCCTATCCCCAAAGTTCCTTGCCTTGGACCCTGCCCCGGGACCGTTTACCTAATTGTCTTAACCCCTACCCCCCTCTTTCCCTAAACATAACCTTACTTGGGTTCTTTGCGGATTTCTGGAACCACGGTCTTCACCCTAACCTAACCCAGCCAGTGCCACCCGATGGAGTTGGACTTGGACCATCTTTTTGTCTTCCAAATAGCCTGAAAAACAACAAAAATTAATCAAAGATAATACTTACCTGCTGCACTTACCTGTCCTGATGGTCAAAAATCCTGAAACAAGGTAAAAAGAACCATAAAAATTGAGGGACAATTTTTGGTAAGTTGAAAGGAAGTCAAAAACACTGTCCAGATGGTCAAAAATCCTGAAAAAAGGAAAAAAGAACCATCAAACACATGAAAAAAATCATGGGACAATTTTTGGAAACTTGGAAAAAGTTTATTAATTACCTGGTACACTTATTTTCTGAAGTTAAATAATTTGGAGAAGAAAATAACTTCCAGAAAAATGAAAAAGCTAATTATTTTTCCTTGGTTGTTATTTAAGGAACAATTTTTTTCAATAAGGGGGTGTATCCCATGTATTTAAAGGGTCAGTTGAACAAAGTTTTCATCACTCTAGCATCGAAGCAGCCAGGAGAAACATTAAAATGCAAGTCTGTGCCTGATGAAGGTTAAGTCAAACCGAAACGTAGCGCCAAATAGACTTGCAATGAAGAGCTCAAAGTGTTAACCAAGGGGAGGGATGTTTTTCAAAGCTACAGGGGAGATTTTAGGTGTCTGAGACCTTTGAAATCGTGGTAGGCCCGCGCACAACGTTGGTTCTGGGCCTGCAGAGACCCGAGTTTCCCTATCCTATCCCCAAACCCCACCCTATCCCCAAAGTTCCTTGCCTTGGACCCTGCCCCGGGACCGTTTACCTAATTGTCTTAACCCCTACCCCCCTCTTTCCCTAAACATAACCTTACTTGGGTTCTTTGCGGATTTCTGGAACCACGGTCTTCACCCTAACCTAACCCAGCCAGTGCCACCCGATGGAGTTGGACTTGGACCATCTTTTTGTCTTCCAAATAGCCTGAAAAACAACAAAAATTAATCAAAGATAATACTTACCTGCTGCACTTACCTGTCCTGATGGTCAAAAATCCTGAAACAAGGTAAAAAGAACCATAAAAATTGAGGGACAATTTTTGGTAAGTTGAAAGGAAGTCAAAAACACTGTCCAGATGGTCAAAAATCCTGAAAAAAGGAAAAAAGAACCATCAAACACATGAAAAAAATCATGGGACAATTTTTGGAAACTTGGAAAAAGTTTATTAATTACCTGGTACACTTATTTTCTGAAGTTAAATAATTTGGAGAAGAAAATAACTTCCAGAAAAATGAAAAAGCTAATTATTTTTCCTTGGTTGTTATTTAAGGAACAATTTTTTTCAATAAGGGGGTGTATCCCATGTATTTAAAGGGTCAGTTGAACAAAGTTTTCATCACTCTAGCATCGAAGCAGCCAGGAGAAACATTAAAATGCAAGTCTGTGCCTGATGAAGGTTAAGTCAAACCGAAACGTAGCGCCAAATATACTTGCAATGAAGAGCTCAAAGTGTTAACCAAGGGGAGGGATGTTTTTCAAAGCTACAGGGGAGATTTTAGGTGTCTGAGACCTTTGAAATCGTGGTAGGCCCGCGCACAACGTTGGTTCTGGGCCTGCAGAGACCCGAGTTTCCCTATCCTATCCCCAAACCCCACCCTATCCCCAAAGTTCCTTGCCTTGGACCCTGCCCCGGGACCGTTTACCTAATTGTCTTAACCCCTACCCCCCTCTTTCCCTAAACATAACCTTACTTGGGTTCTTTGCGGATTTCTGGAACCACGGTCTTCACCCTAACCTAACCCAGCCAGTGCCACCCGATGGAGTTGGACTTGGACCATCTTTTTGTCTTCCAAATAGCCTGAAAAACAACAAAAATTAATCAAAGATAATACTTACCTGCTGCACTTACCTGTCCTGATGGTCAAAAATCCTGAAACAAGGTAAAAAGAACCATAAAAATTGAGGGACAATTTTTGGTAAGTTGAAAGGAAGTCAAAAACACTGTCCAGATGGTCAAAAATCCTGAAAAAAGGAAAAAAGAACCATCAAACACATGAAAAAAATCATGGGACAATTTTTGGAAACTTGGAAAAAGTTTATTAATTACCTGGTACACTTATTTTCTGAAGTTAAATAATTTGGAGAAGAAAATAACTTCCAGAAAAATGAAAAAGCTAATTATTTTTCCTTGGTTGTTATTTAAGGAACAATTTTTTTCAATAAGGGGGTGTATCCCATGTATTTAAAGGGTCAGTTGAACAAAGTTTTCATCACTCTAGCATCGAAGCAGCCAGGAGAAACATTAAAATGCAAGTCTGTGCCTGATGAAGGTTAAGTCAAACCGAAACGTAGCGCCAAATAGACTTGCAATGAAGAGCTCAAAGTGTTAACCAAGGGGAGGGATGTTTTTCAAAGCTACAGGGGAGATTTTAGGTGTCTGAGACCTTTGAAATCGTGGTAGGCCCGCGCACAACGTTGGTTCTGGGCCTGCAGAGACCCGAGTTTCCCTATCCTATCCCCAAACCCCACCCTATCCCCAAAGTTCCTTGCCTTGGACCCTGCCCCGGGACCGTTTACCTAATTGTCTTAACCCCTACCCCCCTCTTTCCCTAAACATAACCTTACTTGGGTTCTTTGCGGATTTCTGGAACCACGGTCTTCACCCTAACCTAACCCAGCCAGTGCCACCCGATGGAGTTGGACTTGGACCATCTTTTTGTCTTCCAAATAGCCTGAAAAACAACAAAAATTAATCAAAGATAATACTTACCTGCTGCACTTACCTGTCCTGATGGTCAAAAATCCTGAAACAAGGTAAAAAGAACCATAAAAATTGAGGGACAATTTTTGGTAAGTTGAAAGGAAGTCAAAAACACTGTCCAGATGGTCAAAAATCCTGAAAAAAGGAAAAAAGAACCATCAAACACATGAAAAAAATCATGGGACAATTTTTGGAAACTTGGAAAAAGTTTATTAATTACCTGGTACACTTATTTTCTGAAGTTAAATAATTTGGAGAAGAAAATAACTTCCAGAAAAATGAAAAAGCTAATTATTTTTCCTTGGTTGTTATTTAAGGAACAATTTTTTTCAATAAGGGGGTGTATCCCATGTATTTAAAGGGTCAGTTGAACAAAGTTTTCATCACTCTAGCATCGAAGCAGCCAGGAGAAACATTAAAATGCAAGTCTGTGCCTGATGAAGGTTAAGTCAAACCGAAACGTAGCGCCAAATAGACTTGCAATGAAGAGCTCAAAGTGTTAACCAAGGGGAGGGATGTTTTTCAAAGCTACAGGGGAGATTTTAGGTGTCTGAGACCTTTGAAATCGTGGTAGGCCCGCGCACAACGTTGGTTCTGGGCCTGCAGAGACCCGAGTTTCCCTATCCTATCCCCAAACCCCACCCTATCCCCAAAGTTCCTTGCCTTGGACCCTGCCCCGGGACCGTTTACCTAATTGTCTTAACCCCTACCCCCCTCTTTCCCTAAACATAACCTTACTTGGGTTCTTTGCGGATTTCTGGAACCACGGTCTTCACCCTAACCTAACCCAGCCAGTGCCACCCGATGGAGTTGGACTTGGACCATCTTTTTGTCTTCCAAATAGCCTGAAAAACAACAAAAATTAATCAAAGATAATACTTACCTGCTGCACTTACCTGTCCTGATGGTCAAAAATCCTGAAACAAGGTAAAAAGAACCATAAAAATTGAGGGACAATTTTTGGTAAGTTGAAAGGAAGTCAAAAACACTGTCCAGATGGTCAAAAATCCTGAAAAAAGGAAAAAAGAACCATCAAACACATGAAAAAAATCATGGGACAATTTTTGGAAACTTGGAAAAAGTTTATTAATTACCTGGTACACTTATTTTCTGAAGTTAAATAATTTGGAGAAGAAAATAACTTCCAGAAAAATGAAAAAGCTAATTATTTTTCCTTGGTTGTTATTTAAGGAACAATTTTTTTCAATAAGGGGGTGTATCCCATGTATTTAAAGGGTCAGTTGAACAAAGTTTTCATCACTCTAGCATCGAAGCAGCCAGGAGAAACATTAAAATGCAAGTCTGTGCCTGATGAAGGTTAAGTCAAACCGAAACGTAGCGCCAAATAGACTTGCAATGAAGAGCTCAAAGTGTTAACCAAGGGGAGGGATGTTTTTCAAAGCTACAGGGGAGATTTTAGGTGTCTGAGACCTTTGAAATCGTGGTAGGCCCGCGCACAACGTTGGTTCTGGGCCTGCAGAGACCCGAGTTTCCCTATCCTATCCCCAAACCCCACCCTATCCCCAAAGTTCCTTGCCTTGGACCCTGCCCCGGGACCGTTTACCTAATTGTCTTAACCCCTACCCCCCTCTTTCCCTAAACATAACCTTACTTGGGTTCTTTGCGGATTTCTGGAACCACGGTCTTCACCCTAACCTAACCCAGCCAGTGCCACCCGATGGAGTTGGACTTGGACCATCTTTTTGTCTTCCAAATAGCCTGAAAAACAACAAAAATTAATCAAAGATAATACTTACCTGCTGCACTTACCTGTCCTGATGGTCAAAAATCCTGAAACAAGGTAAAAAGAACCATAAAAATTGAGGGACAATTTTTGGTAAGTTGAAAGGAAGTCAAAAACACTGTCCAGATGGTCAAAAATCCTGAAAAAAGGAAAAAAGAACCATCAAACACATGAAAAAAATCATGGGACAATTTTTGGAAACTTGGAAAAAGTTTATTAATTACCTGGTACACTTATTTTCTGAAGTTAAATAATTTGGAGAAGAAAATAACTTCCAGAAAAATGAAAAAGCTAATTATTTTTCCTTGGTTGTTATTTAAGGAACAATTTTTTTCAATAAGGGGGTGTATCCCATGTATTTAAAGGGTCAGTTGAACAAAGTTTTCATCACTCTAGCATCGAAGCAGCCAGGAGAAACATTAAAATGCAAGTCTGTGCCTGATGAAGGTTAAGTCAAACCGAAACGTAGCGCCAAATAGACTTGCAATGAAGAGCTCAAAGTGTTAACCAAGGGGAGGGATGTTTTTCAAAGCTACAGGGGAGATTTTAGGTGTCTGAGACCTTTGAAATCGTGGTAGGCCCGCGCACAACGTTGGTTCTGGGCCTGCAGAGACCCGAGTTTCCCTATCCTATCCCCAAACCCCACCCTATCCCCAAAGTTCCTTGCCTTGGACCCTGCCCCGGGACCGTTTACCTAATTGTCTTAACCCCTACCCCCCTCTTTCCCTAAACATAACCTTACTTGGGTTCTTTGCGGATTTCTGGAACCACGGTCTTCACCCTAACCTAACCCAGCCAGTGCCACCCGATGGAGTTGGACTTGGACCATCTTTTTGTCTTCCAAATAGCCTGAAAAACAACAAAAATTAATCAAAGATAATACTTACCTGCTGCACTTACCTGTCCTGATGGTCAAAAATCCTGAAACAAGGTAAAAAGAACCATAAAAATTGAGGGACAATTTTTGGTAAGTTGAAAGGAAGTCAAAAACACTGTCCAGATGGTCAAAAATCCTGAAAAAAGGAAAAAAGAACCATCAAACACATGAAAAAAATCATGGGACAATTTTTGGAAACTTGGAAAAAGTTTATTAATTACCTGGTACACTTATTTTCTGAAGTTAAATAATTTGGAGAAGAAAATAACTTCCAGAAAAATGAAAAAGCTAATTATTTTTCCTTGGTTGTTATTTAAGGAACAATTTTTTTCAATAAGGGGGTGTATCCCATGTATTTAAAGGGTCAGTTGAACAAAGTTTTCATCACTCTAGCATCGAAGCAGCCAGGAGAAACATTAAAATGCAAGTCTGTGCCTGATGAAGGTTAAGTCAAACCGAAACGTAGCGCCAAATAGACTTGCAATGAAGAGCTCAAAGTGTTAACCAAGGGGAGGGATGTTTTTCAAAGCTACAGGGGAGATTTTAGGTGTCTGAGACCTTTGAAATCGTGGTAGGCCCGCGCACAACGTTGGTTCTGGGCCTGCAGAGACCCGAGTTTCCCTATCCTATCCCCAAACCCCACCCTATCCCCAAAGTTCCTTGCCTTGGACCCTGCCCCGGGACCGTTTACCTAATTGTCTTAACCCCTACCCCCCTCTTTCCCTAAACATAACCTTACTTGGGTTCTTTGCGGATTTCTGGAACCACGGTCTTCACCCTAACCTAACCCAGCCAGTGCCACCCGATGGAGTTGGACTTGGACCATCTTTTTGTCTTCCAAATAGCCTGAAAAACAACAAAAATTAATCAAAGATAATACTTACCTGCTGCACTTACCTGTCCTGATGGTCAAAAATCCTGAAACAAGGTAAAAAGAACCATAAAAATTGAGGGACAATTTTTGGTAAGTTGAAAGGAAGTCAAAAACACTGTCCAGATGGTCAAAAATCCTGAAAAAAGGAAAAAAGAACCATCAAACACATGAAAAAAATCATGGGACAATTTTTGGAAACTTGGAAAAAGTTTATTAATTACCTGGTACACTTATTTTCTGAAGTTAAATAATTTGGAGAAGAAAATAACTTCCAGAAAAATGAAAAAGCTAATTATTTTTCCTTGGTTGTTATTTAAGGAACAATTTTTTTCAATAAGGGGGTGTATCCCATGTATTTAAAGGGTCAGTTGAACAAAGTTTTCATCACTCTAGCATCGAAGCAGCCAGGAGAAACATTAAAATGCAAGTCTGTGCCTGATGAAGGTTAAGTCAAACCGAAACGTAGCGCCAAATAGACTTGCAATGAAGAGCTCAAAGTGTTAACCAAGGGGAGGGATGTTTTTCAAAGCTACAGGGGAGATTTTAGGTGTCTGAGACCTTTGAAATCGTGGTAGGCCCGCGCACAACGTTGGTTCTGGGCCTGCAGAGACCCGAGTTTCCCTATCCTATCCCCAAACCCCACCCTATCCCCAAAGTTCCTTGCCTTGGACCCTGCCCCGGGACCGTTTACCTAATTGTCTTAACCCCTACCCCCCTCTTTCCCTAAACATAACCTTACTTGGGTTCTTTGCGGATTTCTGGAACCACGGTCTTCACCCTAACCTAACCCAGCCAGTGCCACCCGATGGAGTTGGACTTGGACCATCTTTTTGTCTTCCAAATAGCCTGAAAAACAACAAAAATTAATCAAAGATAATACTTACCTGCTGCACTTACCTGTCCTGATGGTCAAAAATCCTGAAACAAGGTAAAAAGAACCATAAAAATTGAGGGACAATTTTTGGTAAGTTGAAAGGAAGTCAAAAACACTGTCCAGATGGTCAAAAATCCTGAAAAAAGGAAAAAAGAACCATCAAACACATGAAAAAAATCATGGGACAATTTTTGGAAACTTGGAAAAAGTTTATTAATTACCTGGTACACTTATTTTCTGAAGTTAAATAATTTGGAGAAGAAAATAACTTCCAGAAAAATGAAAAAGCTAATTATTTTTCCTTGGTTGTTATTTAAGGAACAATTTTTTTCAATAAGGGGGTGTATCCCATGTATTTAAAGGGTCAGTTGAACAAAGTTTTCATCACTCTAGCATCGAAGCAGCCAGGAGAAACATTAAAATGCAAGTCTGTGCCTGATGAAGGTTAAGTCAAACCGAAACGTAGCGCCAAATAGACTTGCAATGAAGAGCTCAAAGTGTTAACCAAGGGGAGGGATGTTTTTCAAAGCTACAGGGGAGATTTTAGGTGTCTGAGACCTTTGAAATCGTGGTAGGCCCGCGCACAACGTTGGTTCTGGGCCTGCAGAGACCCGAGTTTCCCTATCCTATCCCCAAACCCCACCCTATCCCCAAAGTTCCTTGCCTTGGACCCTGCCCCGGGACCGTTTACCTAATTGTCTTAACCCCTACCCCCCTCTTTCCCTAAACATAACCTTACTTGGGTTCTTTGCGGATTTCTGGAACCACGGTCTTCACCCTAACCTAACCCAGCCAGTGCCACCCGATGGAGTTGGACTTGGACCATCTTTTTGTCTTCCAAATAGCCTGAAAAACAACAAAAATTAATCAAAGATAATACTTACCTGCTGCACTTACCTGTCCTGATGGTCAAAAATCCTGAAACAAGGTAAAAAGAACCATAAAAATTGAGGGACAATTTTTGGTAAGTTGAAAGGAAGTCAAAAACACTGTCCAGATGGTCAAAAATCCTGAAAAAAGGAAAAAAGAACCATCAAACACATGAAAAAAATCATGGGACAATTTTTGGAAACTTGGAAAAAGTTTATTAATTACCTGGTACACTTATTTTCTGAAGTTAAATAATTTGGAGAAGAAAATAACTTCCAGAAAAATGAAAAAGCTAATTATTTTTCCTTGGTTGTTATTTAAGGAACAATTTTTTTCAATAAGGGGGTGTATCCCATGTATTTAAAGGGTCAGTTGAACAAAGTTTTCATCACTCTAGCATCGAAGCAGCCAGGAGAAACATTAAAATGCAAGTCTGTGCCTGATGAAGGTTAAGTCAAACCGAAACGTAGCGCCAAATAGACTTGCAATGAAGAGCTCAAAGTGTTAACCAAGGGGAGGGATGTTTTTCAAAGCTACAGGGGAGATTTTAGGTGTCTGAGACCTTTGAAATCGTGGTAGGCCCGCGCACAACGTTGGTTCTGGGCCTGCAGAGACCCGAGTTTCCCTATCCTATCCCCAAACCCCACCCTATCCCCAAAGTTCCTTGCCTTGGACCCTGCCCCGGGACCGTTTACCTAATTGTCTTAACCCCTACCCCCCTCTTTCCCTAAACATAACCTTACTTGGGTTCTTTGCGGATTTCTGGAACCACGGTCTTCACCCTAACCTAACCCAGCCAGTGCCACCCGATGGAGTTGGACTTGGACCATCTTTTTGTCTTCCAAATAGCCTGAAAAACAACAAAAATTAATCAAAGATAATACTTACCTGCTGCACTTACCTGTCCTGATGGTCAAAAATCCTGAAACAAGGTAAAAAGAACCATAAAAATTGAGGGACAATTTTTGGTAAGTTGAAAGGAAGTCAAAAACACTGTCCAGATGGTCAAAAATCCTGAAAAAAGGAAAAAAGAACCATCAAACACATGAAAAAAATCATGGGACAATTTTTGGAAACTTGGAAAAAGTTTATTAATTACCTGGTACACTTATTTTCTGAAGTTAAATAATTTGGAGAAGAAAATAACTTCCAGAAAAATGAAAAAGCTAATTATTTTTCCTTGGTTGTTATTTAAGGAACAATTTTTTTCAATAAGGGGGTGTATCCCATGTATTTAAAGGGTCAGTTGAACAAAGTTTTCATCACTCTAGCATCGAAGCAGCCAGGAGAAACATTAAAATGCAAGTCTGTGCCTGATGAAGGTTAAGTCAAACCGAAACGTAGCGCCAAATAGACTTGCAATGAAGAGCTCAAAGTGTTAACCAAGGGGAGGGATGTTTTTCAAAGCTACAGGGGAGATTTTAGGTGTCTGAGACCTTTGAAATCGTGGTAGGCCCGCGCACAACGTTGGTTCTGGGCCTGCAGAGACCCGAGTTTCCCTATCCTATCCCCAAACCCCACCCTATCCCCAAAGTTCCTTGCCTTGGACCCTGCCCCGGGACCGTTTACCTAATTGTCTTAACCCCTACCCCCCTCTTTCCCTAAACATAACCTTACTTGGGTTCTTTGCGGATTTCTGGAACCACGGTCTTCACCCTAACCTAACCCAGCCAGTGCCACCCGATGGAGTTGGACTTGGACCATCTTTTTGTCTTCCAAATAGCCTGAAAAACAACAAAAATTAATCAAAGATAATACTTACCTGCTGCACTTACCTGTCCTGATGGTCAAAAATCCTGAAACAAGGTAAAAAGAACCATAAAAATTGAGGGACAATTTTTGGTAAGTTGAAAGGAAGTCAAAAACACTGTCCAGATGGTCAAAAATCCTGAAAAAAGGAAAAAAGAACCATCAAACACATGAAAAAAATCATGGGACAATTTTTGGAAACTTGGAAAAAGTTTATTAATTACCTGGTACACTTATTTTCTGAAGTTAAATAATTTGGAGAAGAAAATAACTTCCAGAAAAATGAAAAAGCTAATTATTTTTCCTTGGTTGTTATTTAAGGAACAATTTTTTTCAATAAGGGGGTGTATCCCATGTATTTAAAGGGTCAGTTGAACAAAGTTTTCATCACTCTAGCATCGAAGCAGCCAGGAGAAACATTAAAATGCAAGTCTGTGCCTGATGAAGGTTAAGTCAAACCGAAACGTAGCGCCAAATAGACTTGCAATGAAGAGCTCAAAGTGTTAACCAAGGGGAGGGATGTTTTTCAAAGCTACAGGGGAGATTTTAGGTGTCTGAGACCTTTGAAATCGTGGTAGGCCCGCGCACAACGTTGGTTCTGGGCCTGCAGAGACCCGAGTTTCCCTATCCTATCCCCAAACCCCACCCTATCCCCAAAGTTCCTTGCCTTGGACCCTGCCCCGGGACCGTTTACCTAATTGTCTTAACCCCTACCCCCCTCTTTCCCTAAACATAACCTTACTTGGGTTCTTTGCGGATTTCTGGAACCACGGTCTTCACCCTAACCTAACCCAGCCAGTGCCACCCGATGGAGTTGGACTTGGACCATCTTTTTGTCTTCCAAATAGCCTGAAAAACAACAAAAATTAATCAAAGATAATACTTACCTGCTGCACTTACCTGTCCTGATGGTCAAAAATCCTGAAACAAGGTAAAAAGAACCATAAAAATTGAGGGACAATTTTTGGTAAGTTGAAAGGAAGTCAAAAACACTGTCCAGATGGTCAAAAATCCTGAAAAAAGGAAAAAAGAACCATCAAACACATGAAAAAAATCATGGGACAATTTTTGGAAACTTGGAAAAAGTTTATTAATTACCTGGTACACTTATTTTCTGAAGTTAAATAATTTGGAGAAGAAAATAACTTCCAGAAAAATGAAAAAGCTAATTATTTTTCCTTGGTTGTTATTTAAGGAACAATTTTTTTCAATAAGGGGGTGTATCCCATGTATTTAAAGGGTCAGTTGAACAAAGTTTTCATCACTCTAGCATCGAAGCAGCCAGGAGAAACATTAAAATGCAAGTCTGTGCCTGATGAAGGTTAAGTCAAACCGAAACGTAGCGCCAAATAGACTTGCAATGAAGAGCTCAAAGTGTTAACCAAGGGGAGGGATGTTTTTCAAAGCTACAGGGGAGATTTTAGGTGTCTGAGACCTTTGAAATCGTGGTAGGCCCGCGCACAACGTTGGTTCTGGGCCTGCAGAGACCCGAGTTTCCCTATCCTATCCCCAAACCCCACCCTATCCCCAAAGTTCCTTGCCTTGGACCCTGCCCCGGGACCGTTTACCTAATTGTCTTAACCCCTACCCCCCTCTTTCCCTAAACATAACCTTACTTGGGTTCTTTGCGGATTTCTGGAACCACGGTCTTCACCCTAACCTAACCCAGCCAGTGCCACCCGATGGAGTTGGACTTGGACCATCTTTTTGTCTTCCAAATAGCCTGAAAAACAACAAAAATTAATCAAAGATAATACTTACCTGCTGCACTTACCTGTCCTGATGGTCAAAAATCCTGAAACAAGGTAAAAAGAACCATAAAAATTGAGGGACAATTTTTGGTAAGTTGAAAGGAAGTCAAAAACACTGTCCAGATGGTCAAAAATCCTGAAAAAAGGAAAAAAGAACCATCAAACACATGAAAAAAATCATGGGACAATTTTTGGAAACTTGGAAAAAGTTTATTAATTACCTGGTACACTTATTTTCTGAAGTTAAATAATTTGGAGAAGAAAATAACTTCCAGAAAAATGAAAAAGCTAATTATTTTTCCTTGGTTGTTATTTAAGGAACAATTTTTTTCAATAAGGGGGTGTATCCCATGTATTTAAAGGGTCAGTTGAACAAAGTTTTCATCACTCTAGCATCGAAGCAGCCAGGAGAAACATTAAAATGCAAGTCTGTGCCTGATGAAGGTTAAGTCAAACCGAAACGTAGCGCCAAATAGACTTGCAATGAAGAGCTCAAAGTGTTAACCAAGGGGAGGGATGTTTTTCAAAGCTACAGGGGAGATTTTAGGTGTCTGAGACCTTTGAAATCGTGGTAGGCCCGCGCACAACGTTGGTTCTGGGCCTGCAGAGACCCGAGTTTCCCTATCCTATCCCCAAACCCCACCCTATCCCCAAAGTTCCTTGCCTTGGACCCTGCCCCGGGACCGTTTACCTAATTGTCTTAACCCCTACCCCCCTCTTTCCCTAAACATAACCTTACTTGGGTTCTTTGCGGATTTCTGGAACCACGGTCTTCACCCTAACCTAACCCAGCCAGTGCCACCCGATGGAGTTGGACTTGGACCATCTTTTTGTCTTCCAAATAGCCTGAAAAACAACAAAAATTAATCAAAGATAATACTTACCTGCTGCACTTACCTGTCCTGATGGTCAAAAATCCTGAAACAAGGTAAAAAGAACCATAAAAATTGAGGGACAATTTTTGGTAAGTTGAAAGGAAGTCAAAAACACTGTCCAGATGGTCAAAAATCCTGAAAAAAGGAAAAAAGAACCATCAAACACATGAAAAAAATCATGGGACAATTTTTGGAAACTTGGAAAAAGTTTATTAATTACCTGGTACACTTATTTTCTGAAGTTAAATAATTTGGAGAAGAAAATAACTTCCAGAAAAATGAAAAAGCTAATTATTTTTCCTTGGTTGTTATTTAAGGAACAATTTTTTTCAATAAGGGGGTGTATCCCATGTATTTAAAGGGTCAGTTGAACAAAGTTTTCATCACTCTAGCATCGAAGCAGCCAGGAGAAACATTAAAATGCAAGTCTGTGCCTGATGAAGGTTAAGTCAAACCGAAACGTAGCGCCAAATAGACTTGCAATGAAGAGCTCAAAGTGTTAACCAAGGGGAGGGATGTTTTTCAAAGCTACAGGGGAGATTTTAGGTGTCTGAGACCTTTGAAATCGTGGTAGGCCCGCGCACAACGTTGGTTCTGGGCCTGCAGAGACCCGAGTTTCCCTATCCTATCCCCAAACCCCACCCTATCCCCAAAGTTCCTTGCCTTGGACCCTGCCCCGGGACCGTTTACCTAATTGTCTTAACCCCTACCCCCCTCTTTCCCTAAACATAACCTTACTTGGGTTCTTTGCGGATTTCTGGAACCACGGTCTTCACCCTAACCTAACCCAGCCAGTGCCACCCGATGGAGTTGGACTTGGACCATCTTTTTGTCTTCCAAATAGCCTGAAAAACAACAAAAATTAATCAAAGATAATACTTACCTGCTGCACTTACCTGTCCTGATGGTCAAAAATCCTGAAACAAGGTAAAAAGAACCATAAAAATTGAGGGACAATTTTTGGTAAGTTGAAAGGAAGTCAAAAACACTGTCCAGATGGTCAAAAATCCTGAAAAAAGGAAAAAAGAACCATCAAACACATGAAAAAAATCATGGGACAATTTTTGGAAACTTGGAAAAAGTTTATTAATTACCTGGTACACTTATTTTCTGAAGTTAAATAATTTGGAGAAGAAAATAACTTCCAGAAAAATGAAAAAGCTAATTATTTTTCCTTGGTTGTTATTTAAGGAACAATTTTTTTCAATAAGGGGGTGTATCCCATGTATTTAAAGGGTCAGTTGAACAAAGTTTTCATCACTCTAGCATCGAAGCAGCCAGGAGAAACATTAAAATGCAAGTCTGTGCCTGATGAAGGTTAAGTCAAACCGAAACGTAGCGCCAAATAGACTTGCAATGAAGAGCTCAAAGTGTTAACCAAGGGGAGGGATGTTTTTCAAAGCTACAGGGGAGATTTTAGGTGTCTGAGACCTTTGAAATCGTGGTAGGCCCGCGCACAACGTTGGTTCTGGGCCTGCAGAGACCCGAGTTTCCCTATCCTATCCCCAAACCCCACCCTATCCCCAAAGTTCCTTGCCTTGGACCCTGCCCCGGGACCGTTTACCTAATTGTCTTAACCCCTACCCCCCTCTTTCCCTAAACATAACCTTACTTGGGTTCTTTGCGGATTTCTGGAACCACGGTCTTCACCCTAACCTAACCCAGCCAGTGCCACCCGATGGAGTTGGACTTGGACCATCTTTTTGTCTTCCAAATAGCCTGAAAAACAACAAAAATTAATCAAAGATAATACTTACCTGCTGCACTTACCTGTCCTGATGGTCAAAAATCCTGAAACAAGGTAAAAAGAACCATAAAAATTGAGGGACAATTTTTGGTAAGTTGAAAGGAAGTCAAAAACACTGTCCAGATGGTCAAAAATCCTGAAAAAAGGAAAAAAGAACCATCAAACACATGAAAAAAATCATGGGACAATTTTTGGAAACTTGGAAAAAGTTTATTAATTACCTGGTACACTTATTTTCTGAAGTTAAATAATTTGGAGAAGAAAATAACTTCCAGAAAAATGAAAAAGCTAATTATTTTTCCTTGGTTGTTATTTAAGGAACAATTTTTTTCAATAAGGGGGTGTATCCCATGTATTTAAAGGGTCAGTTGAACAAAGTTTTCATCACTCTAGCATCGAAGCAGCCAGGAGAAACATTAAAATGCAAGTCTGTGCCTGATGAAGGTTAAGTCAAACCGAAACGTAGCGCCAAATAGACTTGCAATGAAGAGCTCAAAGTGTTAACCAAGGGGAGGGATGTTTTTCAAAGCTACAGGGGAGATTTTAGGTGTCTGAGACCTTTGAAATCGTGGTAGGCCCGCGCACAACGTTGGTTCTGGGCCTGCAGAGACCCGAGTTTCCCTATCCTATCCCCAAACCCCACCCTATCCCCAAAGTTCCTTGCCTTGGACCCTGCCCCGGGACCGTTTACCTAATTGTCTTAACCCCTACCCCCCTCTTTCCCTAAACATAACCTTACTTGGGTTCTTTGCGGATTTCTGGAACCACGGTCTTCACCCTAACCTAACCCAGCCAGTGCCACCCGATGGAGTTGGACTTGGACCATCTTTTTGTCTTCCAAATAGCCTGAAAAACAACAAAAATTAATCAAAGATAATACTTACCTGCTGCACTTACCTGTCCTGATGGTCAAAAATCCTGAAACAAGGTAAAAAGAACCATAAAAATTGAGGGACAATTTTTGGTAAGTTGAAAGGAAGTCAAAAACACTGTCCAGATGGTCAAAAATCCTGAAAAAAGGAAAAAAGAACCATCAAACACATGAAAAAAATCATGGGACAATTTTTGGAAACTTGGAAAAAGTTTATTAATTACCTGGTACACTTATTTTCTGAAGTTAAATAATTTGGAGAAGAAAATAACTTCCAGAAAAATGAAAAAGCTAATTATTTTTCCTTGGTTGTTATTTAAGGAACAATTTTTTTCAATAAGGGGGTGTATCCCATGTATTTAAAGGGTCAGTTGAACAAAGTTTTCATCACTCTAGCATCGAAGCAGCCAGGAGAAACATTAAAATGCAAGTCTGTGCCTGATGAAGGTTAAGTCAAACCGAAACGTAGCGCCAAATAGACTTGCAATGAAGAGCTCAAAGTGTTAACCAAGGGGAGGGATGTTTTTCAAAGCTACAGGGGAGATTTTAGGTGTCTGAGACCTTTGAAATCGTGGTAGGCCCGCGCACAACGTTGGTTCTGGGCCTGCAGAGACCCGAGTTTCCCTATCCTATCCCCAAACCCCACCCTATCCCCAAAGTTCCTTGCCTTGGACCCTGCCCCGGGACCGTTTACCTAATTGTCTTAACCCCTACCCCCCTCTTTCCCTAAACATAACCTTACTTGGGTTCTTTGCGGATTTCTGGAACCACGGTCTTCACCCTAACCTAACCCAGCCAGTGCCACCCGATGGAGTTGGACTTGGACCATCTTTTTGTCTTCCAAATAGCCTGAAAAACAACAAAAATTAATCAAAGATAATACTTACCTGCTGCACTTACCTGTCCTGATGGTCAAAAATCCTGAAACAAGGTAAAAAGAACCATAAAAATTGAGGGACAATTTTTGGTAAGTTGAAAGGAAGTCAAAAACACTGTCCAGATGGTCAAAAATCCTGAAAAAAGGAAAAAAGAACCATCAAACACATGAAAAAAATCATGGGACAATTTTGGAAACTTGGAAAAAGTTTATTAATTACCTGGTACACTTATTTTCTGAAGTTAAATAATTTGGAGAAGAAAATAACTTCCAGAAAAATGAAAAAGCTAATTATTTTTCCTTGGTTGTTATTTAAGGAACAAAATTTTTTTCAATAAGGGGGTGTATCCCATGTATTTAAAGGGTCAGTTGAACAAAGTTTTCATCACTCTAGCATCGAAGCAGCCAGGAGAAACATTAAAATGCAAGTCTGTGCCTGATGAAGGTTAAGTCAAACCGAAACGTAGCGCCAAATAGACTTGCAATGAAGAGCTCAAAGTGTTAACCAAGGGGAGGGATGTTTTTCAAAGCTACAGGGGAGATTTTAGGTGTCTGAGACCTTTGAAATCGTGGTAGGCCCGCGCACAACGTTGGTTCTGGGCCTGCAGAGACCCGAGTTTCCCTATCCTATCCCCAAACCCCACCCTATCCCCAAAGTTCCTTGCCTTGGACCCTGCCCCGGGACCGTTTACCTAATTGTCTTAACCCCTACCCCCCTCTTTCCCTAAACATAACCTTACTTGGGTTCTTTGCGGATTTCTGGAACCACGGTCTTCACCCTAACCTAACCAGCCAGTGCCACCCGATGGAGTTGGACTTGGACCATCTTTTTGTCTTCCAAATAGCCTGAAAAACAACAAAAATTAATCAAAGATAATACTTACCTGCTGCACTTACCTGTCCCTGATGGTCAAAAATCCTGAAACAAGGTAAAAAGAACCATAAAAATTGAGGGACAATTTTTGGTAAGTTGAAAGGAAGTCAAAAACACTGTCCAGATGGTCAAAAATCCTGAAAAAAGGAAAAAAGAACCATCAAACACATGAAAAAAATCATGGGACAATTTTTGGAAACTTGGAAAAAGTTTATTAATTACCTGGTACACTTATTTTCTGAAGTTAAATAATTTGGAGAAGAAAATAACTTCCAGAAAAATGAAAAAGCTAATTATTTTTCCTTGGTTGTTATTTAAGGAACAATTTTTTTCAATAAGGGGGTGTATCCCATGTATTTAAAGGGTCAGTTGAACAAAGTTTTCATCACTCTAGCATCGAAGCAGCCAGGAGAAACATTAAAATGCAAGTCTGTGCCTGATGAAGGTTAAGTCAAACCGAAACGTAGCGCCAAATAGACTTGCAATGAAGAGCTCAAAGTGTTAACCAAGGGGAGGGATGTTTTTCAAAGCTACAGGGGAGATTTTAGGTGTCTGAGACCTTTGAAATCGTGGTAGGCCCGCGCACAACGTTGGTTCTGGGCCTGCAGAGACCCGAGTTTCCCTATCCTATCCCCAAACCCCACCCTATCCCCAAAGTTCCTTGCCTTGGACCCCTGCCCCGGGACCGTTTACCTAATTGTCTTAACCCCTACCCCCCTCTTTCCCTAAACATAACCTTACTTGGGTTCTTTGCGGATTTCTGGAACCACGGTCTTCACCCTAACCTAACCCAGCCAGTGCCACCCGATGGAGTTGGACTTGGACCATCTTTTTGTCTTCCAAATAGCCTGAAAAACAACAAAAATTAATCAAAGATAATACTTACCTGCTGCACTTACCTGTCCTGATGGTCAAAAATCCTGAAACAAGGTAAAAAGAACCATAAAAATTGAGGGACAATTTTTGGTAAGTTGAAAGGAAGTCAAAAACACTGTCCAGATGGTCAAAAATCCTGAAAAAAGGAAAAAAGAACCATCAAACACATGAAAAAAATCATGGGACAATTTTTGGAAACTTGGAAAAAGTTTATTAATTACCTGGTACACTTATTTTCTGAAGTTAAATAATTTGGAGAAGAAAATAACTTCCAGAAAAATGAAAAAGCTAATTATTTTTCCTTGGTTGTTATTTAAGGAACAATTTTTTTCAATAAGGGGGTGTATCCCATGTATTTAAAGGGTCAGTTGAACAAAGTTTTCATCACTCTAGCATCGAAGCAGCCAGGAGAAACATTAAAATGCAAGTCTGTGCCTGATGAAGGTTAAGTCAAACCGAAACGTAGCGCCAAATAGACTTGCAATGAAGAGCTCAAAGTGTTAACCAAGGGGAGGGATGTTTTTCAAAGCTACAGGGGAGATTTTAGGTGTCTGAGACCTTTGAAATCGTGGTAGGCCCGCGCACAACGTTGGTTCTGGGCCTGCAGAGACCCGAGTTTCCCTATCCTATCCCCAAACCCCACCCTATCCCCAAAGTTCCTTGCCTTGGACCCTGCCCCGGGACCGTTTACCTAATTGTCTTAAACCCTACCCCCCTCTTTCCCTAAACATAACCTTACTTGGGTTCTTTGCGGATTTCTGGAACCACGGTCTTCACCCTAACCTAACCCAGCCAGTGCCACCCGATGGAGTTGGACTTGGACCATCTTTTTGTCTTCCAAATAGCCTGAAAAACAACAAAAATTAATCAAAGATAATACTTACCTGCTGCACTTACCTGTCCTGATGGTCAAAAATCCTGAAACAAGGTAAAAAGAACCATAAAAATTGAGGGACAATTTTTGGTAAGTTGAAAGGAAGTCAAAAACACTGTCCAGATGGTCAAAAATCCTGAAA
The DNA here is from genome assembly GCF_024256425.1 of Clarias gariepinus. NCBI lineage: Eukaryota > Metazoa > Chordata > Actinopteri > Siluriformes > Clariidae > Clarias > Clarias gariepinus. Next base: position 48,107,005 of record NC_071102.1, on the reverse strand, counting down.
AAAGGAAAAAAGAACCATCAAACACATGAAAAAAATCATGGGACAATTTTTGGAAACTTGGAAAAAGTTTATTAATTACCTGGTACACTTATTTTCTGAAGTTAAATAATTTGGAGAAGAAAATAACTTCCAGAAAAATGAAAAAGCTAATTATTTTTCCTTGGTTGTTATTTAAGGAACAATTTTTTTCAATAAGGGGGTGTATCCCATGTATTTAAAGGGTCAGTTGAACAAAGTTTTCATCACTCTAGCATCGAAGCAGCCAGGAGAAACATTAAAATGCAAGTCTGTGCCTGATGAAGGTTAAGTCAAACCGAAACGTAGCGCCAAATAGACTTGCAATGAAGAGCTCAAAGTGTTAACCAAGGGGAGGGATGTTTTTCAAAGCTACAGGGGAGATTTTAGGTGTCTGAGACCTTTGAAATCGTGGTAGGCCCGCGCACAACGTTGGTTCTGGGCCTGCAGAGACCCGAGTTTCCCTATCCTATCCCCAAACCCCACCCTATCCCCAAAGTTCCTTGCCTTGGACCCTGCCCCGGGACCGTTTACCTAATTGTCTTAACCCCTACCCCCCTCTTTCCCTAAACATAACCTTACTTGGGTTCTTTGCGGATTTCTGGAACCACGGTCTTCACCCTAACCTAACCCAGCCAGTGCCACCCGATGGAGTTGGACTTGGACCATCTTTTTGTCTTCCAAATAGCCTGAAAAACAACAAAAATTAATCAAAGATAATACTTACCTGCTGCACTTACCTGTCCTGATGGTCAAAAATCCTGAAACAAGGTAAAAAGAACCATAAAAATTGAGGGACAATTTTTGGTAAGTTGAAAGGAAGTCAAAAACACTGTCCAGATGGTCAAAAATCCTGAAAAAAGGAAAAAAGAACCATCAAACACATGAAAAAAATCATGGGACAATTTTTGGAAACTTGGAAAAAGTTTATTAATTACCTGGTACACTTATTTTCTGAAGTTAAATAATTTGGAGAAGAAAATAACTTCCAGAAAAATGAAAAAGCTAATTATTTTTCCTTGGTTGTTATTTAAGGAACAATTTTTTTCAATAAGGGGGTGTATCCCATGTATTTAAAGGGTCAGTTGAACAAAGTTTTCATCACTCTAGCATCGAAGCAGCCAGGAGAAACATTAAAATGCAAGTCTGTGCCTGATGAAGGTTAAGTCAAACCGAAACGTAGCGCCAAATAGACTTGCAATGAAGAGCTCAAAGTGTTAACCAAGGGGAGGGATGTTTTTCAAAGCTACAGGGGAGATTTTAGGTGTCTGAGACCTTTGAAATCGTGGTAGGCCCGCGCACAACGTTGGTTCTGGGCCTGCAGAGACCCGAGTTTCCCTATCCTATCCCCAAACCCCACCCTATCCCCAAAGTTCCTTGCCTTGGACCCTGCCCCGGGACCGTTTACCTAATTGTCTTAACCCCTACCCCCCTCTTTCCCTAAACATAACCTTACTTGGGTTCTTTGCGGATTTCTGGAACCACGGTCTTCACCCTAACCTAACCCAGCCAGTGCCACCCGATGGAGTTGGACTTGGACCATCTTTTTGTCTTCCAAATAGCCTGAAAAACAACAAAAATTAATCAAAGATAATACTTACCTGCTGCACTTACCTGTCCTGATGGTCAAAAATCCTGAAACAAGGTAAAAAGAACCATAAAAATTGAGGGACAATTTTTGGTAAGTTGAAAGGAAGTCAAAAACACTGTCCAGATGGTCAAAAATCCTGAAAAAAGGAAAAAAGAACCATCAAACACATGAAAAAAATCATGGGACAATTTTTGGAAACTTGGAAAAAGTTTATTAATTACCTGGTACACTTATTTTCTGAAGTTAAATAATTTGGAGAAGAAAATAACTTCCAGAAAAATGAAAAAGCTAATTATTTTTCCTTGGTTGTTATTTAAGGAACAATTTTTTTCAATAAGGGGGTGTATCCCATGTATTTAAAGGGTCAGTTGAACAAAGTTTTCATCACTCTAGCATCGAAGCAGCCAGGAGAAACATTAAAATGCAAGTCTGTGCCTGATGAAGGTTAAGTCAAACCGAAACGTAGCGCCAAATAGACTTGCAATGAAGAGCTCAAAGTGTTAACCAAGGGGAGGGATGTTTTTCAAAGCTACAGGGGAGATTTTAGGTGTCTGAGACCTTTGAAATCGTGGTAGGCCCGCGCACAACGTTGGTTCTGGGCCTGCAGAGACCCGAGTTTCCCTATCCTATCCCCAAACCCCACCCTATCCCCAAAGTTCCTTGCCTTGGACCCTGCCCCGGGACCGTTTACCTAATTGTCTTAACCCCTACCCCCCTCTTTCCCTAAACATAACCTTACTTGGGTTCTTTGCGGATTTCTGGAACCACGGTCTTCACCCTAACCTAACCCAGCCAGTGCCACCCGATGGAGTTGGACTTGGACCATCTTTTTGTCTTCCAAATAGCCTGAAAAACAACAAAAATTAATCAAAGATAATACTTACCTGCTGCACTTACCTGTCCTGATGGTCAAAAATCCTGAAACAAGGTAAAAAGAACCATAAAAATTGAGGGACAATTTTTGGTAAGTTGAAAGGAAGTCAAAAACACTGTCCAGATGGTCAAAAATCCTGAAAAAAGGAAAAAAGAACCATCAAACACATGAAAAAAATCATGGGACAATTTTTGGAAACTTGGAAAAAGTTTATTAATTACCTGGTACACTTATTTTCTGAAGTTAAATAATTTGGAGAAGAAAATAACTTCCAGAAAAATGAAAAAGCTAATTATTTTTCCTTGGTTGTTATTTAAGGAACAATTTTTTTCAATAAGGGGGTGTATCCCATGTATTTAAAGGGTCAGTTGAACAAAGTTTTCATCACTCTAGCATCGAAGCAGCCAGGAGAAACATTAAAATGCAAGTCTGTGCCTGATGAAGGTTAAGTCAAACCGAAACGTAGCGCCAAATAGACTTGCAATGAAGAGCTCAAAGTGTTAACCAAGGGGAGGGATGTTTTTCAAAGCTACAGGGGAGATTTTAGGTGTCTGAGACCTTTGAAATCGTGGTAGGCCCGCGCACAACGTTGGTTCTGGGCCTGCAGAGACCCGAGTTTCCCTATCCTATCCCCAAACCCCACCCTATCCCCAAAGTTCCTTGCCTTGGACCCTGCCCCGGGACCGTTTACCTAATTGTCTTAACCCCTACCCCCCTCTTTCCCTAAACATAACCTTACTTGGGTTCTTTGCGGATTTCTGGAACCACGGTCTTCACCCTAACCTAACCCAGCCAGTGCCACCCGATGGAGTTGGACTTGGACCATCTTTTTGTCTTCCAAATAGCCTGAAAAACAACAAAAATTAATCAAAGATAATACTTACCTGCTGCACTTACCTGTCCTGATGGTCAAAAATCCTGAAACAAGGTAAAAAGAACCATAAAAATTGAGGGACAATTTTTGGTAAGTTGAAAGGAAGTCAAAAACACTGTCCAGATGGTCAAAAATCCTGAAAAAAGGAAAAAAGAACCATCAAACACATGAAAAAAATCATGGGACAATTTTTGGAAACTTGGAAAAAGTTTATTAATTACCTGGTACACTTATTTTCTGAAATTAAATAATTTGGAGAAGAAAATAACTTCCAGAAAAATGAAAAAGCTAATTATTTTTCCTTGGTTGTTATTTAAGGAACAATTTTTTTCAATAAGGGGGTGTATCCCATGTATTTAAAGGGTCAGTTGAACAAAGTTTTCATCACTCTAGCATCGAAGCAGCCAGGAGAAACATTAAAATGCAAGTCTGTGCCTGATGAAGGTTAAGTCAAACCGAAACGTAGCGCCAAATAGACTTGCAATGAAGAGCTCAAAGTGTTAACCAAGGGGAGGGATGTTTTTCAAAGCTACAGGGGAGATTTTAGGTGTCTGAGACCTTTGAAATCGTGGTAGGCCCGCGCACAACGTTGGTTCTGGGCCTGCAGAGACCCGAGTTTCCCTATCCTATCCCCAAACCCCACCCTATCCCCAAAGTTCCTTGCCTTGGACCCTGCCCCGGGACCGTTTACCTAATTGTCTTAACCCCTACCCCCCTCTTTCCCTAAACATAACCTTACTTGGGTTCTTTGCGGATTTCTGGAACCACGGTCTTCACCCTAACCTAACCCAGCCAGTGCCACCCGATGGAGTTGGACTTGGACCATCTTTTTGTCTTCCAAATAGCCTGAAAAACAACAAAAATTAATCAAAGATAATACTTACCTGCTGCACTTACCTGTCCTGATGGTCAAAAATCCTGAAACAAGGTAAAAAGAACCATAAAAATTGAGGGACAATTTTTGGTAAGTTAAAAGGAAGTCAAAAACACTGTCCAGATGGTCAAAAATCCTGAAAAAAGGAAAAAAGAACCATCAAACACATGAAAAAAATCATGGGACAATTTTTGGAAACTTGGAAAAAGTTTATTAATTACCTGGTACACTTATTTTCTGAAGTTAAATAATTTGGAGAAGAAAATAACTTCCAGAAAAATGAAAAAGCTAATTATTTTTCCTTGGTTGTTATTTAAGGAACAATTTTTTTCAATAAGGGGGTGTATCCCATGTATTTAAAGGGTCAGTTGAACAAAGTTTTCATCACTCTAGCATCGAAGCAGCCAGGAGAAACATTAAAATGCAAGTCTGTGCCTGATGAAGGTTAAGTCAAACCGAAACGTAGCGCCAAATAGACTTGCAATGAAGAGCTCAAAGTGTTAACCAAGGGGAGGGATGTTTTTCAAAGCTACAGGGGAGATTTTAGGTGTCTGAGACCTTTGAAATCGTGGTAGGCCCGCGCACAACGTTGGTTCTGGGCCTGCAGAGACCCGAGTTTCCCTATCCTATCCCCAAACCCCACCCTATCCCCAAAGTTCCTTGCCTTGGACCCTGCCCCGGGACCGTTTACCTAATTGTCTTAACCCCTACCCCCCTCTTTCCCTAAACATAACCTTACTTGGGTTCTTTGCGGATTTCTGGAACCACGGTCTTCACCCTAACCTAACCCAGCCAGTGCCACCCGATGGAGTTGGACTTGGACCATCTTTTTGTCTTCCAAATAGCCTGAAAAACAACAAAAATTAATCAAAGATAATACTTACCTGCTGCACTTACCTGTCCTGATGGTCAAAAATCCTGAAACAAGGTAAAAAGAACCATAAAAATTGAGGGACAATTTTTGGTAAGTTGAAAGGAAGTCAAAAACACTGTCCAGATGGTCAAAAATCCTGAAAAAAGGAAAAAAGAACCATCAAACACATGAAAAAAATCATGGGACAATTTTTGGAAACTTGGAAAAAGTTTATTAATTACCTGGTACACTTATTTTCTGAAGTTAAATAATTTGGAGAAGAAAATAACTTCCAGAAAAATGAAAAAGCTAATTATTTTTCCTTGGTTGTTATTTAAGGAACAATTTTTTTCAATAAGGGGGTGTATCCCATGTATTTAAAGGGTCAGTTGAACAAAGTTTTCATCACTCTAGCATCGAAGCAGCCAGGAGAAACATTAAAATGCAAGTCTGTGCCTGATGAAGGTTAAGTCAAACCGAAACGTAGCGCCAAATAGACTTGCAATGAAGAGCTCAAAGTGTTAACCAAGGGGAGGGATGTTTTTCAAAGCTACAGGGGAGATTTTAGGTGTCTGAGACCTTTGAAATCGTGGTAGGCCCGCGCACAACGTTGGTTCTGGGCCTGCAGAGACCCGAGTTTCCCTATCCTATCCCCAAACCCCACCCTATCCCCAAAGTTCCTTGCCTTGGACCCTGCCCCGGGACCGTTTACCTAATTGTCTTAACCCCTACCCCCCTCTTTCCCTAAACATAACCTTACTTGGGTTCTTTGCGGATTTCTGGAACCACGGTCTTCACCCTAACCTAACCCAGCCAGTGCCACCCGATGGAGTTGGACTTGGACCATCTTTTTGTCTTCCAAATAGCCTGAAAAACAACAAAAATTAATCAAAGATAATACTTACCTGCTGCACTTACCTGTCCTGATGGTCAAAAATCCTGAAACAAGGTAAAAAGAACCATAAAAATTGAGGGACAATTTTTGGTAAGTTGAAAGGAAGTCAAAAACACTGTCCAGATGGTCAAAAATCCTGAAAAAAGGAAAAAAGAACCATCAAACACATGAAAAAAATCATGGGACAATTTTTGGAAACTTGGAAAAAGTTTATTAATTACCTGGTACACTTATTTTCTGAAGTTAAATAATTTGGAGAAGAAAATAACTTCCAGAAAAATGAAAAAGCTAATTATTTTTCCTTGGTTGTTATTTAAGGAACAATTTTTTTCAATAAGGGGGTGTATCCCATGTATTTAAAGGGTCAGTTGAACAAAGTTTTCATCACTCTAGCATCGAAGCAGCCAGGAGAAACATTAAAATGCAAGTCTGTGCCTGATGAAGGTTAAGTCAAACCGAAACGTAGCGCCAAATAGACTTGCAATGAAGAGCTCAAAGTGTTAACCAAGGGGAGGGATGTTTTTCAAAGCTACAGGGGAGATTTTAGGTGTCTGAGACCTTTGAAATCGTGGTAGGCCCGCGCACAACGTTGGTTCTGGGCCTGCAGAGACCCGAGTTTCCCTATCCTATCCCCAAACCCCACCCTATCCCCAAAGTTCCTTGCCTTGGACCCTGCCCCGGGACCGTTTACCTAATTGTCTTAACCCCTACCCCCCTCTTTCCCTAAACATAACCTTACTTGGGTTCTTTGCGGATTTCTGGAACCACGGTCTTCACCCTAACCTAACCCAGCCAGTGCCACCCGATGGAGTTGGACTTGGACCATCTTTTTGTCTTCCAAATAGCCTGAAAAACAACAAAAATTAATCAAAGATAATACTTACCTGCTGCACTTACCTGTCCTGATGGTCAAAAATCCTGAAACAAGGTAAAAAGAACCATAAAAATTGAGGGACAATTTTTGGTAAGTTGAAAGGAAGTCAAAAACACTGTCCAGATGGTCAAAAATCCTGAAAAAAGGAAAAAAGAACCATCAAACACATGAAAAAAATCATGGGACAATTTTTGGAAACTTGGAAAAAGTTTATTAATTACCTGGTACACTTATTTTCTGAAGTTAAATAATTTGGAGAAGAAAATAACTTCCAGAAAAATGAAAAAGCTAATTATTTTTCCTTGGTTGTTATTTAAGGAACAATTTTTTTCAATAAGGGGGTGTATCCCATGTATTTAAAGGGTCAGTTGAACAAAGTTTTCATCACTCTAGCATCGAAGCAGCCAGGAGAAACATTAAAATGCAAGTCTGTGCCTGATGAAGGTTAAGTCAAACCGAAACGTAGCGCCAAATAGACTTGCAATGAAGAGCTCAAAGTGTTAACCAAGGGGAGGGATGTTTTTCAAAGCTACAGGGGAGATTTTAGGTGTCTGAGACCTTTGAAATCGTGGTAGGCCCGCGCACAACGTTGGTTCTGGGCCTGCAGAGACCCGAGTTTCCCTATCCTATCCCCAAACCCCACCCTATCCCCAAAGTTCCTTGCCTTGGACCCTGCCCCGGGACCGTTTACCTAATTGTCTTAACCCCTACCCCCCTCTTTCCCTAAACATAACCTTACTTGGGTTCTTTGCGGATTTCTGGAACCACGGTCTTCACCCTAACCTAACCCAGCCAGTGCCACCCGATGGAGTTGGACTTGGACCATCTTTTTGTCTTCCAAATAGCCTGAAAAACAACAAAAATTAATCAAAGATAATACTTACCTGCTGCACTTACCTGTCCTGATGGTCAAAAATCCTGAAACAAGGTAAAAAGAACCATAAAAATTGAGGGACAATTTTTGGTAAGTTGAAAGGAAGTCAAAAACACTGTCCAGATGGTCAAAAATCCTGAAAAAAGGAAAAAAGAACCATCAAACACATGAAAAAAATCATGGGACAATTTTTGGAAACTTGGAAAAAGTTTATTAATTACCTGGTACACTTATTTTCTGAAGTTAAATAATTTGGAGAAGAAAATAACTTCCAGAAAAATGAAAAAGCTAATTATTTTTCCTTGGTTGTTATTTAAGGAACAATTTTTTTCAATAAGGGGGTGTATCCCATGTATTTAAAGGGTCAGTTGAACAAAGTTTTCATCACTCTAGCATCGAAGCAGCCAGGAGAAACATTAAAATGCAAGTCTGTGCCTGATGAAGGTTAAGTCAAACCGAAACGTAGCGCCAAATAGACTTGCAATGAAGAGCTCAAAGTGTTAACCAAGGGGAGGGATGTTTTTCAAAGCTACAGGGGAGATTTTAGGTGTCTGAGACCTTTGAAATCGTGGTAGGCCCGCGCACAACGTTGGTTCTGGGCCTGCAGAGACCCGAGTTTCCCTATCCTATCCCCAAACCCCACCCTATCCCCAAAGTTCCTTGCCTTGGACCCTGCCCCGGGACCGTTTACCTAATTGTCTTAACCCCTACCCCCCTCTTTCCCTAAACATAACCTTACTTGGGTTCTTTGCGGATTTCTGGAACCACGGTCTTCACCCTAACCTAACCCAGCCAGTGCCACCCGATGGAGTTGGACTTGGACCATCTTTTTGTCTTCCAAATAGCCTGAAAAACAACAAAAATTAATCAAAGATAATACTTACCTGCTGCACTTACCTGTCCTGATGGTCAAAAATCCTGAAACAAGGTAAAAAGAACCATAAAAATTGAGGGACAATTTTTGGTAAGTTGAAAGGAAGTCAAAAACACTGTCCAGATGGTCAAAAATCCTGAAAAAAGGAAAAAAGAACCATCAAACACATGAAAAAAATCATGGGACAATTTTTGGAAACTTGGAAAAAGTTTATTAATTACCTGGTACACTTATTTTCTGAAGTTAAATAATTTGGAGAAGAAAATAACTTCCAGAAAAATGAAAAAGCTAATTATTTTTCCTTGGTTGTTATTTAAGGAACAATTTTTTTCAATAAGGGGGTGTATCCCATGTATTTAAAGGGTCAGTTGAACAAAGTTTTCATCACTCTAGCATCGAAGCAGCCAGGAGAAACATTAAAATGCAAGTCTGTGCCTGATGAAGGTTAAGTCAAACCGAAACGTAGCGCCAAATAGACTTGCAATGAAGAGCTCAAAGTGTTAACCAAGGGGAGGGATGTTTTTCAAAGCTACAGGGGAGATTTTAGGTGTCTGAGACCTTTGAAATCGTGGTAGGCCCGCGCACAACGTTGGTTCTGGGCCTGCAGAGACCCGAGTTTCCCTATCCTATCCCCAAACCCCACCCTATCCCCAAAGTTCCTTGCCTTGGACCCTGCCCCGGGACCGTTTACCTAATTGTCTTAACCCCTACCCCCCTCTTTCCCTAAACATAACCTTACTTGGGTTCTTTGCGGATTTCTGGAACCACGGTCTTCACCCTAACCTAACCCAGCCAGTGCCACCCGATGGAGTTGGACTTGGACCATCTTTTTGTCTTCCAAATAGCCTGAAAAACAACAAAAATTAATCAAAGATAATACTTACCTGCTGCACTTACCTGTCCTGATGGTCAAAAATCCTGAAACAAGGTAAAAAGAACCATAAAAATTGAGGGACAATTTTTGGTAAGTTGAAAGGAAGTCAAAAACACTGTCCAGATGGTCAAAAATCCTGAAAAAAGGAAAAAAGAACCATCAAACACATGAAAAAAATCATGGGACAATTTTTGGAAACTTGGAAAAAGTTTATTAATTACCTGGTACACTTATTTTCTGAAGTTAAATAATTTGGAGAAGAAAATAACTTCCAGAAAAATGAAAAAGCTAATTATTTTTCCTTGGTTGTTATTTAAGGAACAATTTTTTTCAATAAGGGGGTGTATCCCATGTATTTAAAGGGTCAGTTGAACAAAGTTTTCATCACTCTAGCATCGAAGCAGCCAGGAGAAACATTAAAATGCAAGTCTGTGCCTGATGAAGGTTAAGTCAAACCGAAACGTAGCGCCAAATAGACTTGCAATGAAGAGCTCAAAGTGTTAACCAAGGGGAGGGATGTTTTTCAAAGCTACAGGGGAGATTTTAGGTGTCTGAGACCTTTGAAATCGTGGTAGGCCCGCGCACAACGTTGGTTCTGGGCCTGCAGAGACCCGAGTTTCCCTATCCTATCCCCAAACCCCACCCTATCCCCAAAGTTCCTTGCCTTGGACCCTGCCCCGGGACCGTTTACCTAATTGTCTTAACCCCTACCCCCCTCTTTCCCTAAACATAACCTTACTTGGGTTCTTTGCGGATTTCTGGAACCACGGTCTTCACCCTAACCTAACCCAGCCAGTGCCACCCGATGGAGTTGGACTTGGACCATCTTTTTGTCTTCCAAATAGCCTGAAAAACAACAAAAATTAATCAAAGATAATACTTACCTGCTGCACTTACCTGTCCTGATGGTCAAAAATCCTGAAACAAGGTAAAAAGAACCATAAAAATTGAGGGACAATTTTTGGTAAGTTGAAAGGAAGTCAAAAACACTGTCCAGATGGTCAAAAATCCTGAAAAAAGGAAAAAAGAACCATCAAACACATGAAAAAAATCATGGGACAATTTTTGGAAACTTGGAAAAAGTTTATTAATTACCTGGTACACTTATTTTCTGAAGTTAAATAATTTGGAGAAGAAAATAACTTCCAGAAAAATGAAAAAGCTAATTATTTTTCCTTGGTTGTTATTTAAGGAACAATTTTTTTCAATAAGGGGGTGTATCCCATGTATTTAAAGGGTCAGTTGAACAAAGTTTTCATCACTCTAGCATCGAAGCAGCCAGGAGAAACATTAAAATGCAAGTCTGTGCCTGATGAAGGTTAAGTCAAACCGAAACGTAGCGCCAAATAGACTTGCAATGAAGAGCTCAAAGTGTTAACCAAGGGGAGGGATGTTTTTCAAAGCTACAGGGGAGATTTTAGGTGTCTGAGACCTTTGAAATCGTGGTAGGCCCGCGCACAACGTTGGTTCTGGGCCTGCAGAGACCCGAGTTTCCCTATCCTATCCCCAAACCCCACCCTATCCCCAAAGTTCCTTGCCTTGGACCCTGCCCCGGGACCGTTTACCTAATTGTCTTAACCCCTACCCCCCTCTTTCCCTAAACATAACCTTACTTGGGTTCTTTGCGGATTTCTGGAACCACGGTCTTCACCCTAACCTAACCCAGCCAGTGCCACCCGATGGAGTTGGACTTGGACCATCTTTTTGTCTTCCAAATAGCCTGAAAAACAACAAAAATTAATCAAAGATAATACTTACCTGCTGCACTTACCTGTCCTGATGGTCAAAAATCCTGAAACAAGGTAAAAAGAACCATAAAAATTGAGGGACAATTTTTGGTAAGTTGAAAGGAAGTCAAAAACACTGTCCAGATGGTCAAAAATCCTGAAAAAAGGAAAAAAGAACCATCAAACACATGAAAAAAATCATGGGACAATTTTTGGAAACTTGGAAAAAGTTTATTAATTACCTGGTACACTTATTTTCTGAAGTTAAATAATTTGGAGAAGAAAATAACTTCCAGAAAAATGAAAAAGCTAATTATTTTTCCTTGGTTGTTATTTAAGGAACAATTTTTTTCAATAAGGGGGTGTATCCCATGTATTTAAAGGGTCAGTTGAACAAAGTTTTCATCACTCTAGCATCGAAGCAGCCAGGAGAAACATTAAAATGCAAGTCTGTGCCTGATGAAGGTTAAGTCAAACCGAAACGTAGCGCCAAATAGACTTGCAATGAAGAGCTCAAAGTGTTAACCAAGGGGAGGGATGTTTTTCAAAGCTACAGGGGAGATTTTAGGTGTCTGAGACCTTTGAAATCGTGGTAGGCCCGCGCACAACGTTGGTTCTGGGCCTGCAGAGACCCGAGTTTCCCTATCCTATCCCCAAACCCCACCCTATCCCCAAAGTTCCTTGCCTTGGACCCTGCCCCGGGACCGTTTACCTAATTGTCTTAACCCCTACCCCCCTCTTTCCCTAAACATAACCTTACTTGGGTTCTTTGCGGATTTCTGGAACCACGGTCTTCACCCTAACCTAACCCAGCCAGTGCCACCCGATGGAGTTGGACTTGGACCATCTTTTTGTCTTCCAAATAGCCTGAAAAACAACAAAAATTAATCAAAGATAATACTTACCTGCTGCACTTACCTGTCCTGATGGTCAAAAATCCTGAAACAAGGTAAAAAGAACCATAAAAATTGAGGGACAATTTTTGGTAAGTTGAAAGGAAGTCAAAAACACTGTCCAGATGGTCAAAAATCCTGAAAAAAGGAAAAAAGAACCATCAAACACATGAAAAAAATCATGGGACAATTTTTGGAAACTTGGAAAAAGTTTATTAATTACCTGGTACACTTATTTTCTGAAGTTAAATAATTTGGAGAAGAAAATAACTTCCAGAAAAATGAAAAAGCTAATTATTTTTCCTTGGTTGTTATTTAAGGAACAATTTTTTTCAATAAGGGGGTGTATCCCATGTATTTAAAGGGTCAGTTGAACAAAGTTTTCATCACTCTAGCATCGAAGCAGCCAGGAGAAACATTAAAATGCAAGTCTGTGCCTGATGAAGGTTAAGTCAAACCGAAACGTAGCGCCAAATAGACTTGCAATGAAGAGCTCAAAGTGTTAACCAAGGGGAGGGATGTTTTTCAAAGCTACAGGGGAGATTTTAGGTGTCTGAGACCTTTGAAATCGTGGTAGGCCCGCGCACAACGTTGGTTCTGGGCCTGCAGAGACCCGAGTTTCCCTATCCTATCCCCAAACCCCACCCTATCCCCAAAGTTCCTTGCCTTGGACCCTGCCCCGGGACCGTTTACCTAATTGTCTTAACCCCTACCCCCCTCTTTCCCTAAACATAACCTTACTTGGGTTCTTTGCGGATTTCTGGAACCACGGTCTTCACCCTAACCTAACCCAGCCAGTGCCACCCGATGGAGTTGGACTTGGACCATCTTTTTGTCTTCCAAATAGCCTGAAAAACAACAAAAATTAATCAAAGATAATACTTACCTGCTGCACTTACCTGTCCTGATGGTCAAAAATCCTGAAACAAGGTAAAAAGAACCATAAAAATTGAGGGACAATTTTTGGTAAGTTGAAAGGAAGTCAAAAACACTGTCCAGATGGTCAAAAATCCTGAAAAAAGGAAAAAAGAACCATCAAACACATGAAAAAAATCATGGGACAATTTTTGGAAACTTGGAAAAAGTTTATTAATTACCTGGTACACTTATTTTCTGAAGTTAAATAATTTGGAGAAGAAAATAACTTCCAGAAAAATGAAAAAGCTAATTATTTTTCCTTGGTTGTTATTTAAGGAACAATTTTTTTCAATAAGGGGGTGTATCCCATGTATTTAAAGGGTCAGTTGAACAAAGTTTTCATCACTCTAGCATCGAAGCAGCCAGGAGAAACATTAAAATGCAAGTCTGTGCCTGATGAAGGTTAAGTCAAACCGAAACGTAGCGCCAAATAGACTTGCAATGAAGAGCTCAAAGTGTTAACCAAGGGGAGGGATGTTTTTCAAAGCTACAGGGGAGATTTTAGGTGTCTGAGACCTTTGAAATCGTGGTAGGCCCGCGCACAACGTTGGTTCTGGGCCTGCAGAGACCCGAGTTTCCCTATCCTATCCCCAAACCCCACCCTATCCCCAAAGTTCCTTGCCTTGGACCCTGCCCCGGGACCGTTTACCTAATTGTCTTAACCCCTACCCCCCTCTTTCCCTAAACATAACCTTACTTGGGTTCTTTGCGGATTTCTGGAACCACGGTCTTCACCCTAACCTAACCCAGCCAGTGCCACCCGATGGAGTTGGACTTGGACCATCTTTTTGTCTTCCAAATAGCCTGAAAAACAACAAAAATTAATCAAAGATAATACTTACCTGCTGCACTTACCTGTCCTGATGGTCAAAAATCCTGAAACAAGGTAAAAAGAACCATAAAAATTGAGGGACAATTTTTGGTAAGTTGAAAGGAAGTCAAAAACACTGTCCAGATGGTCAAAAATCCTGAAAAAAGGAAAAAAGAACCATCAAACACATGAAAAAAATCATGGGACAATTTTTGGAAACTTGGAAAAAGTTTATTAATTACCTGGTACACTTATTTTCTGAAGTTAAATAATTTGGAGAAGAAAATAACTTCCAGAAAAATGAAAAAGCTAATTATTTTTCCTTGGTTGTTATTTAAGGAACAATTTTTTTCAATAAGGGGGTGTATCCCATGTATTTAAAGGGTCAGTTGAACAAAGTTTTCATCACTCTAGCATCGAAGCAGCCAGGAGAAACATTAAAATGCAAGTCTGTGCCTGATGAAGGTTAAGTCAAACCGAAACGTAGCGCCAAATAGACTTGCAATGAAGAGCTCAAAGTGTTAACCAAGGGGAGGGATGTTTTTCAAAGCTACAGGGGAGATTTTAGGTGTCTGAGACCTTTGAAATCGTGGTAGGCCCGCGCACAACGTTGGTTCTGGGCCTGCAGAGACCCGAGTTTCCCTATCCTATCCCCAAACCCCACCCTATCCCCAAAGTTCCTTGCCTTGGACCCTGCCCCGGGACCGTTTACCTAATTGTCTTAACCCCTACCCCCCTCTTTCCCTAAACATAACCTTACTTGGGTTCTTTGCGGATTTCTGGAACCACGGTCTTCACCCTAACCTAACCCAGCCAGTGCCACCCGATGGAGTTGGACTTGGACCATCTTTTTGTCTTCCAAATAGCCTGAAAAACAACAAAAATTAATCAAAGATAATACTTACCTGCTGCACTTACCTGTCCTGATGGTCAAAAATCCTGAAACAAGGTAAAAAGAACCATAAAAATTGAGGGACAATTTTTGGTAAGTTGAAAGGAAGTCAAAAACACTGTCCAGATGGTCAAAAATCCTGAAAAAAGGAAAAAAGAACCATCAAACACATGAAAAAAATCATGGGACAATTTTTGGAAACTTGGAAAAAGTTTATTAATTACCTGGTACACTTATTTTCTGAAGTTAAATAATTTGGAGAAGAAAATAACTTCCAGAAAAATGAAAAAGCTAATTATTTTTCCTTGGTTGTTATTTAAGGAACAATTTTTTTCAATAAGGGGGTGTATCCCATGTATTTAAAGGGTCAGTTGAACAAAGTTTTCATCACTCTAGCATCGAAGCAGCCAGGAGAAACATTAAAATGCAAGTCTGTGCCTGATGAAGGTTAAGTCAAACCGAAACGTAGCGCCAAATAGACTTGCAATGAAGAGCTCAAAGTGTTAACCAAGGGGAGGGATGTTTTTCAAAGCTACAGGGGAGATTTTAGGTGTCTGAGACCTTTGAAATCGTGGTAGGCCCGCGCACAACGTTGGTTCTGGGCCTGCAGAGACCCGAGTTTCCCTATCCTATCCCCAAACCCCACCCTATCCCCAAAGTTCCTTGCCTTGGACCCTGCCCCGGGACCGTTTACCTAATTGTCTTAACCCCTACCCCCCTCTTTCCCTAAACATAACCTTACTTGGGTTCTTTGCGGATTTCTGGAACCACGGTCTTCACCCTAACCTAACCCAGCCAGTGCCACCCGATGGAGTTGGACTTGGACCATCTTTTTGTCTTCCAAATAGCCTGAAAAACAACAAAAATTAATCAAAGATAATACTTACCTGCTGCACTTACCTGTCCTGATGGTCAAAAATCCTGAAACAAGGTAAAAAGAACCATAAAAATTGAGGGACAATTTTTGGTAAGTTGAAAGGAAGTCAAAAACACTGTCCAGATGGTCAAAAATCCTGAAAAAAGGAAAAAAGAACCATCAAACACATGAAAAAAATCATGGGACAATTTTTGGAAACTTGGAAAAAGTTTATTAATTACCTGGTACACTTATTTTCTGAAGTTAAATAATTTGGAGAAGAAAATAACTTCCAGAAAAATGAAAAAGCTAATTATTTTTCCTTGGTTGTTATTTAAGGAACAATTTTTTTCAATAAGGGGGTGTATCCCATGTATTTAAAGGGTCAGTTGAACAAAGTTTTCATCACTCTAGCATCGAAGCAGCCAGGAGAAACATTAAAATGCAAGTCTGTGCCTGATGAAGGTTAAGTCAAACCGAAACGTAGCGCCAAATAGACTTGCAATGAAGAGCTCAAAGTGTTAACCAAGGGGAGGGATGTTTTTCAAAGCTACAGGGGAGATTTTAGGTGTCTGAGACCTTTGAAATCGTGGTAGGCCCGCGCACAACGTTGGTTCTGGGCCTGCAGAGACCCGAGTTTCCCTATCCTATCCCCAAACCCCACCCTATCCCCAAAGTTCCTTGCCTTGGACCCTGCCCCGGGACCGTTTACCTAATTGTCTTAACCCCTACCCCCCTCTTTCCCTAAACATAACCTTACTTGGGTTCTTTGCGGATTTCTGGAACCACGGTCTTCACCCTAACCTAACCCAGCCAGTGCCACCCGATGGAGTTGGACTTGGACCATCTTTTTGTCTTCCAAATAGCCTGAAAAACAACAAAAATTAATCAAAGATAATACTTACCTGCTGCACTTACCTGTCCTGATGGTCAAAAATCCTGAAACAAGGTAAAAAGAACCATAAAAATTGAGGGACAATTTTTGGTAAGTTGAAAGGAAGTCAAAAACACTGTCCAGATGGTCAAAAATCCTGAAAAAAGGAAAAAAGAACCATCAAACACATGAAAAAAATCATGGGACAATTTTTGGAAACTTGGAAAAAGTTTATTAATTACCTGGTACACTTATTTTCTGAAGTTAAATAATTTGGAGAAGAAAATAACTTCCAGAAAAATGAAAAAGCTAATTATTTTTCCTTGGTTGTTATTTAAGGAACAATTTTTTTCAATAAGGGGGTGTATCCCATGTATTTAAAGGGTCAGTTGAACAAAGTTTTCATCACTCTAGCATCGAAGCAGCCAGGAGAAACATTAAAATGCAAGTCTGTGCCTGATGAAGGTTAAGTCAAACCGAAACGTAGCGCCAAATAGACTTGCAATGAAGAGCTCAAAGTGTTAACCAAGGGGAGGGATGTTTTTCAAAGCTACAGGGGAGATTTTAGGTGTCTGAGACCTTTGAAATCGTGGTAGGCCCGCGCACAACGTTGGTTCTGGGCCTGCAGAGACCCGAGTTTCCCTATCCTATCCCCAAACCCCACCCTATCCCCAAAGTTCCTTGCCTTGGACCCTGCCCCGGGACCGTTTACCTAATTGTCTTAACCCCTACCCCCCTCTTTCCCTAAACATAACCTTACTTGGGTTCTTTGCGGATTTCTGGAACCACGGTCTTCACCCTAACCTAACCCAGCCAGTGCCACCCGATGGAGTTGGACTTGGACCATCTTTTTGTCTTCCAAATAGCCTGAAAAACAACAAAAATTAATCAAAGATAATACTTACCTGCTGCACTTACCTGTCCTGATGGTCAAAAATCCTGAAACAAGGTAAAAAGAACCATAAAAATTGAGGGACAATTTTTGGTAAGTTGAAAGGAAGTCAAAAACACTGTCCAGATGGTCAAAAATCCTGAAAAAAGGAAAAAAGAACCATCAAACACATGAAAAAAATCATGGGACAATTTTTGGAAACTTGGAAAAAGTTTATTAATTACCTGGTACACTTATTTTCTGAAGTTAAATAATTTGGAGAAGAAAATAACTTCCAGAAAAATGAAAAAGCTAATTATTTTTCCTTGGTTGTTATTTAAGGAACAATTTTTTTCAATAAGGGGGTGTATCCCATGTATTTAAAGGGTCAGTTGAACAAAGTTTTCATCACTCTAGCATCGAAGCAGCCAGGAGAAACATTAAAATGCAAGTCTGTGCCTGATGAAGGTTAAGTCAAACCGAAACGTAGCGCCAAATAGACTTGCAATGAAGAGCTCAAAGTGTTAACCAAGGGGAGGGATGTTTTTCAAAGCTACAGGGGAGATTTTAGGTGTCTGAGACCTTTGAAATCGTGGTAGGCCCGCGCACAACGTTGGTTCTGGGCCTGCAGAGACCCGAGTTTCCCTATCCTATCCCCAAACCCCACCCTATCCCCAAAGTTCCTTGCCTTGGACCCTGCCCCGGGACCGTTTACCTAATTGTCTTAACCCCTACCCCCCTCTTTCCCTAAACATAACCTTACTTGGGTTCTTTGCGGATTTCTGGAACCACGGTCTTCACCCTAACCTAACCCAGCCAGTGCCACCCGATGGAGTTGGACTTGGACCATCTTTTTGTCTTCCAAATAGCCTGAAAAACAACAAAAATTAATCAAAGATAATACTTACCTGCTGCACTTACCTGTCCTGATGGTCAAAAATCCTGAAACAAGGTAAAAAGAACCATAAAAATTGAGGGACAATTTTTGGTAAGTTGAAAGGAAGTCAAAAACACTGTCCAGATGGTCAAAAATCCTGAAAAAAGGAAAAAAGAACCATCAAACACATGAAAAAAATCATGGGACAATTTTTGGAAACTTGGAAAAAGTTTATTAATTACCTGGTACACTTATTTTCTGAAGTTAAATAATTTGGAGAAGAAAATAACTTCCAGAAAAATGAAAAAGCTAATTATTTTTCCTTGGTTGTTATTTAAGGAACAATTTTTTTCAATAAGGGGGTGTATCCCATGTATTTAAAGGGTCAGTTGAACAAAGTTTTCATCACTCTAGCATCGAAGCAGCCAGGAGAAACATTAAAATGCAAGTCTGTGCCTGATGAAGGTTAAGTCAAACCGAAACGTAGCGCCAAATAGACTTGCAATGAAGAGCTCAAAGTGTTAACCAAGGGGAGGGATGTTTTTCAAAGCTACAGGGGAGATTTTAGGTGTCTGAGACCTTTGAAATCGTGGTAGGCCCGCGCACAACGTTGGTTCTGGGCCTGCAGAGACCCGAGTTTCCCTATCCTATCCCCAAACCCCACCCTATCCCCAAAGTTCCTTGCCTTGGACCCTGCCCCGGGACCGTTTACCTAATTGTCTTAACCCCTACCCCCCTCTTTCCCTAAACATAACCTTACTTGGGTTCTTTGCGGATTTCTGGAACCACGGTCTTCACCCTAACCTAACCCAGCCAGTGCCACCCGATGGAGTTGGACTTGGACCATCTTTTTGTCTTCCAAATAGCCTGAAAAACAACAAAAATTAATCAAAGATAATACTTACCTGCTGCACTTACCTGTCCTGATGGTCAAAAATCCTGAAACAAGGTAAAAAGAACCATAAAAATTGAGGGACAATTTTTGGTAAGTTGAAAGGAAGTCAAAAACACTGTCCAGATGGTCAAAAATCCTGAAAAAAGGAAAAAAGAACCATCAAACACATGAAAAAAATCATGGGACAATTTTTGGAAACTTGGAAAAAGTTTATTAATTACCTGGTACACTTATTTTCTGAAGTTAAATAATTTGGAGAAGAAAATAACTTCCAGAAAAATGAAAAAGCTAATTATTTTTCCTTGGTTGTTATTTAAGGAACAATTTTTTTCAATAAGGGGGTGTATCCCATGTATTTAAAGGGTCAGTTGAACAAAGTTTTCATCACTCTAGCATCGAAGCAGCCAGGAGAAACATTAAAATGCAAGTCTGTGCCTGATGAAGGTTAAGTCAAACCGA
Source organism: Clarias gariepinus (assembly GCF_024256425.1). NCBI lineage: Eukaryota > Metazoa > Chordata > Actinopteri > Siluriformes > Clariidae > Clarias > Clarias gariepinus. The sequence continues at coordinate 48,087,460 of NC_071102.1, read as the reverse complement.
AACGTAGCGCCAAATAGACTTGCAATGAAGAGCTCAAAGTGTTAACCAAGGGGAGGGATGTTTTTCAAAGCTACAGGGGAGATTTTAGGTGTCTGAGACCTTTGAAATCGTGGTAGGCCCGCGCACAACGTTGGTTCTGGGCCTGCAGAGACCCGAGTTTCCCTATCCTATCCCCAAACCCCACCCTATCCCCAAAGTTCCTTGCCTTGGACCCTGCCCCGGGACCGTTTACCTAATTGTCTTAACCCCTACCCCCCTCTTTCCCTAAACATAACCTTACTTGGGTTCTTTGCGGATTTCTGGAACCACGGTCTTCACCCTAACCTAACCCAGCCAGTGCCACCCGATGGAGTTGGACTTGGACCATCTTTTTGTCTTCCAAATAGCCTGAAAAACAACAAAAATTAATCAAAGATAATACTTACCTGCTGCACTTACCTGTCCTGATGGTCAAAAATCCTGAAACAAGGTAAAAAGAACCATAAAAATTGAGGGACAATTTTTGGTAAGTTGAAAGGAAGTCAAAAACACTGTCCAGATGGTCAAAAATCCTGAAAAAAGGAAAAAAGAACCATCAAACACATGAAAAAAATCATGGGACAATTTTTGGAAACTTGGAAAAAGTTTATTAATTACCTGGTACACTTATTTTCTGAAGTTAAATAATTTGGAGAAGAAAATAACTTCCAGAAAAATGAAAAAGCTAATTATTTTTCCTTGGTTGTTATTTAAGGAACAATTTTTTTCAATAAGGGGGTGTATCCCATGTATTTAAAGGGTCAGTTGAACAAAGTTTTCATCACTCTAGCATCGAAGCAGCCAGGAGAAACATTAAAATGCAAGTCTGTGCCTGATGAAGGTTAAGTCAAACCGAAACGTAGCGCCAAATAGACTTGCAATGAAGAGCTCAAAGTGTTAACCAAGGGGAGGGATGTTTTTCAAAGCTACAGGGGAGATTTTAGGTGTCTGAGACCTTTGAAATCGTGGTAGGCCCGCGCACAACGTTGGTTCTGGGCCTGCAGAGACCCGAGTTTCCCTATCCTATCCCCAAACCCCACCCTATCCCCAAAGTTCCTTGCCTTGGACCCTGCCCCGGGACCGTTTACCTAATTGTCTTAACCCCTACCCCCCTCTTTCCCTAAACATAACCTTACTTGGGTTCTTTGCGGATTTCTGGAACCACGGTCTTCACCCTAACCTAACCCAGCCAGTGCCACCCGATGGAGTTGGACTTGGACCATCTTTTTGTCTTCCAAATAGCCTGAAAAACAACAAAAATTAATCAAAGATAATACTTACCTGCTGCACTTACCTGTCCTGATGGTCAAAAATCCTGAAACAAGGTAAAAAGAACCATAAAAATTGAGGGACAATTTTTGGTAAGTTGAAAGGAAGTCAAAAACACTGTCCAGATGGTCAAAAATCCTGAAAAAAGGAAAAAAGAACCATCAAACACATGAAAAAAATCATGGGACAATTTTTGGAAACTTGGAAAAAGTTTATTAATTACCTGGTACACTTATTTTCTGAAGTTAAATAATTTGGAGAAGAAAATAACTTCCAGAAAAATGAAAAAGCTAATTATTTTTCCTTGGTTGTTATTTAAGGAACAATTTTTTTCAATAAGGGGGTGTATCCCATGTATTTAAAGGGTCAGTTGAACAAAGTTTTCATCACTCTAGCATCGAAGCAGCCAGGAGAAACATTAAAATGCAAGTCTGTGCCTGATGAAGGTTAAGTCAAACCGAAACGTAGCGCCAAATAGACTTGCAATGAAGAGCTCAAAGTGTTAACCAAGGGGAGGGATGTTTTTCAAAGCTACAGGGGAGATTTTAGGTGTCTGAGACCTTTGAAATCGTGGTAGGCCCGCGCACAACGTTGGTTCTGGGCCTGCAGAGACCCGAGTTTCCCTATCCTATCCCCAAACCCCACCCTATCCCCAAAGTTCCTTGCCTTGGACCCTGCCCCGGGACCGTTTACCTAATTGTCTTAACCCCTACCCCCCTCTTTCCCTAAACATAACCTCACTTGGGTTCTTTGCGGATTTCTGGAACCACGGTCTTCACCCTAACCTAACCCTAACCCTAACCCTAACCCTAACCCTAACCCTAACCCTAACCCTAACCCTAACCCTAACCCTAACCCTAACCCTAACCCTAACCCTTTAGAACCCTAGGCCTAAACCTTAACTCTTAGCATAACCGTTAGTTTTAACCCTAAACTCTTAGAACCCTATTAGCTTTAAATATAATGTTTTAAGTCTTAACATTAACTTTAAATGTATTTGACCTCTGACCTTTAACTTTAGGTTTTAGGTCTGCAGGGAACCGAGTCTTCCCAACCTCTCCCCAAACCTATCCTAACCCCAAAGTTCCTTGCCTTGGACCCTGTCCCGGGACCGTTACCCTTATTGTCTTTTACCCTACCTATTTTCCATAACCCTTACCTTACTCGGTGCCCATGTTTGACCTTAAAGTCACAGGCATTTACACTAACATAGGTTATTACACGGTCGTTAGCCTTCGTCGTACAATGGCCTAACTTTAACTAGAAATGACCCCGAATCTCAACCCCCAGGCCCTGATTTAAATTTTAACCCTTAAGCGGGTATCTCGGCTCATGGAGGGTCTTTACAACAATTTAGCTAAAAGCAAAGTCTTTAGCTCTTAAAATTTAAACAGGCGACACCGGTCGACCGTCATACTGGAGGAGGCTGAAAATGAGGCCTGAGTGGCTGGCCCGTGCACAACGCTGGTTCCGGGTTCTTCCCGGGGCAGCGGATTATTTTACCCTAACCTAACCCTAACCCTAACCCTAACCCTAACCCTAACCCTAACCCTAACCCTAACCCTAACCCTAACCCTAACCCTAACCCTTGCGTGCCTCAGCCTGTCGCCCAATGCTGTCCTGGGGCATCCTTAATTGATCCCCGTCGGCCCTCCGGGACCCCTAAATAGGCGCCTGCAGGTCCAATCTGTCCCACTCAGAGCGTTAAAGCTCAGGCATGAGTGATTTAACATGCGTCGTAGGTTATTAGGCCTGTGTATAATCTTAATACTTGATGTTATTTATTTATTAAATAGGCTAAACATCGCTGAGTAGGGAAACAGAGGTGATTGCAACTGTATTCACTCTGATATAAAATATTTGGGCTGCAACTGTGGCCTGAATCACAAATTAGAGACGTTTAGTAGATATTTTAATTTAAAAATATAAAAATATATAATTCTTACTTTAGCAGCGATCTGAAATATTGATTTTTAAATGTGAAATGTATCATAGGTTATTAGACTTTAGATTGAAATAATTACAAAATCATATTCTATTATTTTTAAATAGGTATAAACTTGCTAATTACATAAATGAGGGTGATTGCAACTGTGATCCACTCTGATATAAAATATTTAGGCTGCAACTGTGGCCTAAACATTAAATTAAAGATATTTATTAGATATTTTAAACTATAAGATTTTTTACCCTATTGGCGTTCCGTAACCGACTGTGCCCCTAAGCACCATGGGCCACCTAAATCTGGAGTATATTTTAACAAATAACTCCTAAACCACAAAAGATAGAATCGTGCCGTTTTTGGCAACGTGATCTTTGTGACACACTGAATGGAAACAATAAATAACTGAATAATACCACAAAAATATTTAATCTACCATCAGTGTGAAAAATATGCCGATTAAGAACCTGGATTGGCCTTCCATTAAGGCTTTACTTGGCTGGGGATTTTCCTGTCATCCTGATAGAATTTTCCTCAGGAGGCCATTCCAGTAGAAGGTTGTTGATCTGATTTTCGGGGTCATCCGCTGGGATGAGACGGTCTCCACTCGCTTCCCGGTGCAGCACTCTGCCCAAATGGTTCCGGAAACCTTGCGGTGTTAACAAAAGGGCCTTTGGCAGAGAGGTGAGTCATGGTCTTCTACCAGTCTTCACTGTATTTGGTATATTTAGGAGTGTTACTGTATGATGGTTTAGGCTGTATTAGGATCATTGCAGTGAATTTAAACCTTAGCTCCATAATCTTTAATTACATTGGTATTATAAATAGGACTTTATTAAAGTTCATTTCTTTAAATCATTTTCAAATAAATAAAAAATATTTTAAAGTGATTGTATGATGGTTCAGGTTGTATTAGCATAATTTCAATATATTTAAACCTTAGTTCTATAGTCTTTAATTATACCAGTATTTTAAATAGGACTTTAAAAAGGTTATTTATTAAAATTAAAATTTTAAATCAATAAATAAATTAACATGAATCATTTTTTCAATTGGCTATGGGACACGAGCCGAGGACTGATCCACCTACGGCTGGCCACCATGGATGAGGGTGTATAGTAATGAAAGGCCGAAACACCCTGTGACTCTATGGTTTACTACTGATGACGTGTCTCACAATTTAGGATATCGTTGGGTTAAAGGGAACTTTAATCTTAGCTCATACCCTTAACCTTAAGTAGGATTTAATGCGTTTCCTCTCCCTGAACCTAAACATAACCGTCAGTGTCTTCAGCTGCATACTAAGAACTCTAAGCCTAAACCTCTAACCCTAAATATAACCGTCAGTTTCGAACCCTAGGCCTAAACCTTAACTCTTAGCATAACCGTTAGTTTTAACCCTAAACTCTTAGAATCCTATTAGCTTTAAATATAATGTTTTAAGTCTTAACATTAACTTTAAATGTATTTGACCTCTGACCTTTAACTTTAGGTTTTAGGTCTGCAGGGAACCGAGTCTTCCCAACCTCTCCCCAAACCTATCCTAACCCCAAAGTTCCTTGCCTTGGACCCTGTCCCGGGACCGTTACCCTTATTGTCTTTTACCCTACCTATTTTCCATAACCCTTACCTTACTCGGTGCCCATGTTTGACCTTAAAATCACAGGCATTTACACTAACATAGGTTATTACACGGTCGTTAGCCTTCGTCGTACAATGGCCTAACTTTAACTAGAAATGACCCCGAATCTCAACCCCCAGGCCCTGATTTAAATTTTAACCCTTAAGCGGGTATCTCGGCTCATGGAGGGTCTTTACAACAATTTAGCTAAAAGCAAAGTCTTTAGCTCTTAAAATTTAAACAGGCGACACCGGTCGACCGTCATAGTGGAGGAGGCTGAAAATGAGGCCTGAGTGGCTGGCCCGTGCACAACGCTGGTTCCGGGTTCTTCCCGGGGCAGCGGATTATTTTACCCTAACCTAACCCAGCCAGTGCCGCCCTCGGTCACCTTGTTGGAAGCTATCTCCATGTCCTAGTGGGTAGAGGTTAAAACATTATCTTAATTGTTAACCTCACTATATAAAAGATAATACCATTTTAATATAGATACCCACCTAGGCACCCTATTAGCTGGGGACAACAGTTCTGCTGCTTATCCACAAGCACATGCTGTGATGATTGGACTGAGAGACACGGGTGATCCGTTGTTTAGGGCGGCCGAACAAACGGGCTCGAATGCGTCGGCAGGGGAGATAGGACGGGACGTTAGACCTCGGGCGTAAGCGCATACGGCGTCAAGGTTCAGTTGGCGTGCTCTGGAGCATGATTTGGGATTAGCCCGAATCTAGTGTAGGGGTCCGTGCCACCCTCGGAAGGAACGGGTAGGCCGATCACGACCCGCGATCTCATGCCATCCTCGGAGGTCCAGTCCACCCCGAGCCGATAGGCGATCTCTTAGCTTAGGCTCTGGTTGCGTGCCTCAGCCTGTCGCCCAATGCTGTCCTGGGGCATCCTTAATTGATCCCCGTCGGCCCTCCGGGACCCCTAAATAGGCGCCTGCAGGTCCAATCTGTCCCACTCAGAGCGTTAAAGCTCAGGCATGAGTGATTTAACATGCGTCGTAGGTTATTAGGCCTGTGTATAATCTTAATACTTGATGTTATTTATTTATTAAATAGGCTAAACATCGCTGAGTAGGGAAACAGAGGTGATTGCAACTGTATTCACTCTGATATAAAATATTTGGGCTGCAACTGTGGCCTGAATCACAAATTAGAGACGTTTAGTAGATATTTTAATTTAAAAATATAAAAATATATAATTCTTACTTTAGCAGCGATCTGAAATATTGATTTTTAAATGTGAAATGTATCATAGGTTATTAGACTTTAGATTGAAATAATTACAAAATCATATTCTATTATTTTTAAATAGGTATAAACTTGCTAATTACATAAATGAGGGTGATTGCAACTGTGATCCACTCTGATATAAAATATTTAGGCTGCAACTGTGGCCTAAACATTAAATTAAAGATATTTATTAGATATTTTAAACTATAAGATTTTTTACCCTATTGGCGTTCCGTAACCGACTGTGCCCCTAAGCACCATGGGCCACCTAAATCTGGAGTATATTTTAACAAATAACTCCTAAACCACAAAAGATAGAATCGTGCCGTTTTTGGCAACGTGATCTTTGTGACACACTGAATGGAAACAATAAATAACTGAATAATACCACAAAAATATTTAATCTACCATCAGTGTGAAAAATATGCCGATTAAGAACCTGGATTGGCCTTCCATTAAGGCTTTACTTGGCTGGGGATTTTCCTGTCATCCTGATAGAATTTTCCTCAGGAGGCCATTCCAGTAGAAGGTTGTTGATCTGATTTTCGGGGTCATCCGCTGGGATGAGACGGTCTCCACTCGCTTCCCGGTGCAGCACTCTGCCCAAATGGTTCCGGAAACCTTGCGGTGTTAACAAAAGGGCCTTTGGCAGAGAGGTGAGTCATGGTCTTCTACCAGTCTTCACTGTATTTGGTATATTTAGGAGTGTTACTGTATGATGGTTTAGGCTGTATTAGGATCATTGCAGTGAATTTAAACCTTAGCTCCATAATCTTTAATTACATTGGTATTATAAATAGGACTTTATTAAAGTTCATTTCTTTAAATCATTTTCAAATAAATAAAAAATATTTTAAAGTGATTGTATGATGGTTCAGGTTGTATTAGCATAATTTCAATATATTTAAACCTTAGTTCTATAGTCTTTAATTATACCAGTATTTTAAATAGGACTTTAAAAAGGTTATTTATTAAAATTAAAATTTTAAATCAATAAATAAATTAACATGAATCATTTTTTCAATTGGCTATGGGACACGAGCCGAGGACTGATCCACCTACGGCTGGCCACCATGGATGAGGGTGTATAGTAATGAAAGGCCGAAACACCCTGTGACTCTATGGTTTACTACTGATGACGTGTCTCACAATTTAGGATATCGTTGGGTTAAAGGGAACTTTAATCTTAGCTCATACCCTTAACCTTAAGTAGGATTTAATGCGTTTCCTCTCCCTGAACCTAAACATAACCGTCAGTGTCTTCAGCTGCATACTAAGAACTCTAAGCCTAAACCTCTAACCCTAAATATAACCGTCAGTTTCGAACCCTAGGCCTAAACCTTAACTCTTAGCATAACCGTTAGTTTTAACCCTAAACTCTTAGAATCCTATTAGCTTTAAATATAATGTTTTAAGTCTTAACATTAACTTTAAATGTATTTGACCTCTGACCTTTAACTTTAGGTTTTAGGTCTGCAGGGAACCGAGTCTTCCCAACCTCTCCCCAAACCTATCCTAACCCCAAAGTTCCTTGCCTTGGACCCTGTCCCGGGACCGTTACCCTTATTGTCTTTTACCCTACCTATTTTCCATAACCCTTACCTTACTCGGTGCCCATGTTTGACCTTAAAATCACAGGCATTTACACTAACATAGGTTATTACACGGTCGTTAGCCTTCGTCGTACAATGGCCTAACTTTAACTAGAAATGACCCCGAATCTCAACCCCCAGGCCCTGATTTAAATTTTAACCCTTAAGCGGGTATCTCGGCTCATGGAGGGTCTTTACAACAATTTAGCTAAAAGCAAAGTCTTTAGCTCTTAAAATTTAAACAGGCGACACCGGTCGACCGTCATAGTGGAGGAGGCTGAAAATGAGGCCTGAGTGGCTGGCCCGTGCACAACGCTGGTTCCGGGTTCTTCCCGGGGCAGCGGATTATTTTACCCTAACCTAACCCAGCCAGTGCCGCCCTCGGTCACCTTGTTGGAAGCTATCTCCATGTCCTAGTGGGTAGAGGTTAAAACATTATCTTAATTGTTAACCTCACTATATAAAAGATAATACCATTTTAATATAGATACCCACCTAGGCACCCTATTAGCTGGGGACAACAGTTCTGCTGCTTATCCACAAGCACATGCTGTGATGATTGGACTGAGAGACACGGGTGATCCGTTGTTTAGGGCGGCCGAACAAACGGGCTCGAATGCGTCGGCAGGGGAGATAGGACGGGACGTTAGACCTCGGGCGTAAGCGCATACGGCGTCAAGGTTCAGTTGGCGTGCTCTGGAGCATGATTTGGGATTAGCCCGAATCTAGTGTAGGGGTCCGTGCCACCCTCGGAAGGAACGGGTAGGCCGATCACGACCCGCGATCTCATGCCTTCCTCGGAGGTCCAGTCCACCCCGAGCCGATAGGCGATCTCTTAGCTTAGGCTCTGGTTGCGTGCCTCAGCCTGTCGCCCAATGCTGTCCTGGGGCATCCTTAATTGATCCCCGTCGGCCCTCCGGGACCCCTAAATAGGCGCCTGCAGGTCCAATCTGTCCCACTCAGAGCGTTAAAGCTCAGGCATGAGTGATTTAACATGCGTCGTAGGTTATTAGGCCTGTGTATAATCTTAATACTTGATGTTATTTATTTATTAAATAGGCTAAACATCGCTGAGTAGGGAAACAGAGGTGATTGCAACTGTATTCACTCTGATATAAAATATTTGGGCTGCAACTGTGGCCTGAATCACAAATTAGAGACGTTTAGTAGATATTTTAATTTAAAAATATAAAAATATATAATTCTTACTTTAGCAGCGATCTGAAATATTGATTTTTAAATGTGAAATGTATCATAGGTTATTAGACTTTAGATTGAAATAATTACAAAATCATATTCTATTATTTTTAAATAGGTATAAACTTGCTAATTACATAAATGAGGGTGATTGCAACTGTGATCCACTCTGATATAAAATATTTAGGCTGCAACTGTGGCCTAAACATTAAATTAAAGATATTTATTAGATATTTTAAACTATAAGATTTTTTACCCTATTGGCGTTCCGTAACCGACTGTGCCCCTAAGCACCATGGGCCACCTAAATCTGGAGTATATTTTAACAAATAACTCCTAAACCACAAAAGATAGAATCGTGCCGTTTTTGGCAACGTGATCTTTGTGACACACTGAATGGAAACAATAAATAACTGAATAATACCACAAAAATATTTAATCTACCATCAGTGTGAAAAATATGCCGATTAAGAACCTGGATTGGCCTTCCATTAAGGCTTTACTTGGCTGGGGATTTTCCTGTCATCCTGATAGAATTTTCCTCAGGAGGCCATTCCAGTAGAAGGTTGTTGATCTGATTTTCGGGGTCATCCGCTGGGATGAGACGGTCTCCACTCGCTTCCCGGTGCAGCACTCTGCCCAAATGGTTCCGGAAACCTTGCGGTGTTAACAAAAGGGCCTTTGGCAGAGAGGTGAGTCATGGTCTTCTACCAGTCTTCACTGTATTTGGTATATTTAGGAGTGTTACTGTATGATGGTTTAGGCTGTATTAGGATCATTGCAGTGAATTTAAACCTTAGCTCCATAATCTTTAATTACATTGGTATTATAAATAGGACTTTATTAAAGTTCATTTCTTTAAATCATTTTCAAATAAATAAAAAATATTTTAAAGTGATTGTATGATGGTTCAGGTTGTATTAGCATAATTTCAATATATTTAAACCTTAGTTCTATAGTCTTTAATTATACCAGTATTTTAAATAGGACTTTAAAAAGGTTATTTATTAAAATTAAAATTTTAAATCAATAAATAAATTAACATGAATCATTTTTTCAATTGGCTATGGGACACGAGCCGAGGACTGATCCACCTACGGCTGGCCACCATGGATGAGGGTGTATAGTAATGAAAGGCCGAAACACCCTGTGACTCTATGGTTTACTACTGATGACGTGTCTCACAATTTAGGATATCGTTGGGTTAAAGGGAACTTTAATCTTAGCTCATACCCTTAACCTTAAGTAGGATTTAATGCGTTTCCTCTCCCTGAACCTAAACATAACCGTCAGTGTCTTCAGCTGCATACTAAGAACTCTAAGCCTAAACCTCTAACCCTAAATATAACCGTCAGTTTCGAACCCTAGGCCTAAACCTTAACTCTTAGCATAACCGTTAGTTTTAACCCTAAACTCTTAGAATCCTATTAGCTTTAAATATAATGTTTTAAGTCTTAACATTAACTTTAAATGTATTTGACCTCTGACCTTTAACTTTAGGTTTTAGGTCTGCAGGGAACCGAGTCTTCCCAACCTCTCCCCAAACCTATCCTAACCCCAAAGTTCCTTGCCTTGGACCCTGTCCCGGGACCGTTACCCTTATTGTCTTTTACCCTACCTATTTTCCATAACCCTTACCTTACTCGGTGCCCATGTTTGACCTTAAAATCACAGGCATTTACACTAACATAGGTTATTACACGGTCGTTAGCCTTCGTCGTACAATGGCCTAACTTTAACTAGAAATGACCCCGAATCTCAACCCCCAGGCCCTGATTTAAATTTTAACCCTTAAGCGGGTATCTCGGCTCATGGAGGGTCTTTACAACAATTTAGCTAAAAGCAAAGTCTTTAGCTCTTAAAATTTAAACAGGCGACACCGGTCGACCGTCATAGTGGAGGAGGCTGAAAATGAGGCCTGAGTGGCTGGCCCGTGCACAACGCTGGTTCCGGGTTCTTCCCGGGGCAGCGGATTATTTTACCCTAACCTAACCCAGCCAGTGCCGCCCTCGGTCACCTTGTTGGAAGCTATCTCCATGTCCTAGTGGGTAGAGGTTAAAACATTATCTTAATTGTTAACCTCACTATATAAAAGATAATACCATTTTAATATAGATACCCACCTAGGCACCCTATTAGCTGGGGACAACAGTTCTGCTGCTTATCCACAAGCACATGCTGTGATGATTGGACTGAGAGACACGGGTGATCCGTTGTTTAGGGCGGCCGAACAAACGGGCTCGAATGCGTCGGCAGGGGAGATAGGACGGGACGTTAGACCTCGGGCGTAAGCGCATACGGCGTCAAGGTTCAGTTGGCGTGCTCTGGAGCATGATTTGGGATTAGCCCGAATCTAGTGTAGGGGTCCGTGCCACCCTCGGAAGGAACGGGTAGGCCGATCACGACCCGCGATCTCATGCCATCCTCGGAGGTCCAGTCCACCCCGAGCCGATAGGCGATCTCTTAGCTTAGGCTCTGGTTGCGTGCCTCAGCCTGTCGCCCAATGCTGTCCTGGGGCATCCTTAATTGATCCCCGTCGGCCCTCCGGGACCCCTAAATAGGCGCCTGCAGGTCCAATCTGTCCCACTCAGAGCGTTAAAGCTCAGGCATGAGTGATTTAACATGCGTCGTAGGTTATTAGGCCTGTGTATAATCTTAATACTTGATGTTATTTATTTATTAAATAGGCTAAACATCGCTGAGTAGGGAAACAGAGGTGATTGCAACTGTATTCACTCTGATATAAAATATTTGGGCTGCAACTGTGGCCTGAATCACAAATTAGAGACGTTTAGTAGATATTTTAATTTAAAAATATAAAAATATATAATTCTTACTTTAGCAGCGATCTGAAATATTGATTTTTAAATGTGAAATGTATCATAGGTTATTAGACTTTAGATTGAAATAATTACAAAATCATATTCTATTATTTTTAAATAGGTATAAACTTGCTAATTACATAAATGAGGGTGATTGCAACTGTGATCCACTCTGATATAAAATATTTAGGCTGCAACTGTGGCCTAAACATTAAATTAAAGATATTTATTAGATATTTTAAACTATAAGATTTTTTACCCTATTGGCGTTCCGTAACCGACTGTGCCCCTAAGCACCATGGGCCACCTAAATCTGGAGTATATTTTAACAAATAACTCCTAAACCACAAAAGATAGAATCGTGCCGTTTTTGGCAACGTGATCTTTGTGACACACTGAATGGAAACAATAAATAACTGAATAATACCACAAAAATATTTAATCTACCATCAGTGTGAAAAATATGCCGATTAAGAACCTGGATTGGCCTTCCATTAAGGCTTTACTTGGCTGGGGATTTTCCTGTCATCCTGATAGAATTTTCCTCAGGAGGCCATTCCAGTAGAAGGTTGTTGATCTGATTTTCGGGGTCATCCGCTGGGATGAGACGGTCTCCACTCGCTTCCCGGTGCAGCACTCTGCCCAAATGGTTCCGGAAACCTTGCGGTGTTAACAAAAGGGCCTTTGGCAGAGAGGTGAGTCATGGTCTTCTACCAGTCTTCACTGTATTTGGTATATTTAGGAGTGTTACTGTATGATGGTTTAGGCTGTATTAGGATCATTGCAGTGAATTTAAACCTTAGCTCCATAATCTTTAATTACATTGGTATTATAAATAGGACTTTATTAAAGTTCATTTCTTTAAATCATTTTCAAATAAATAAAAAATATTTTAAAGTGATTGTATGATGGTTCAGGTTGTATTAGCATAATTTCAATATATTTAAACCTTAGTTCTATAGTCTTTAATTATACCAGTATTTTAAATAGGACTTTAAAAAGGTTATTTATTAAAATTAAAATTTTAAATCAATAAATAAATTAACATGAATCATTTTTTCAATTGGCTATGGGACACGAGCCGAGGACTGATCCACCTACGGCTGGCCACCATGGATGAGGGTGTATAGTAATGAAAGGCCGAAACACCCTGTGACTCTATGGTTTACTACTGATGACGTGTCTCACAATTTAGGATATCGTTGGGTTAAAGGGAACTTTAATCTTAGCTCATACCCTTAACCTTAAGTAGGATTTAATGCGTTTCCTCTCCCTGAACCTAAACATAACCGTCAGTGTCTTCAGCTGCATACTAAGAACTCTAAGCCTAAACCTCTAACCCTAAATATAACCGTCAGTTTCGAACCCTAGGCCTAAACCTTAACTCTTAGCATAACCGTTAGTTTTAACCCTAAACTCTTAGAATCCTATTAGCTTTAAATATAATGTTTTAAGTCTTAACATTAACTTTAAATGTATTTGACCTCTGACCTTTAACTTTAGGTTTTAGGTCTGCAGGGAACCGAGTCTTCCCAACCTCTCCCCAAACCTATCCTAACCCCAAAGTTCCTTGCCTTGGACCCTGTCCCGGGACCGTTACCCTTATTGTCTTTTACCCTACCTATTTTCCATAACCCTTACCTTACTCGGTGCCCATGTTTGACCTTAAAATCACAGGCATTTACACTAACATAGGTTATTACACGGTCGTTAGCCTTCGTCGTACAATGGCCTAACTTTAACTAGAAATGACCCCGAATCTCAACCCCCAGGCCCTGATTTAAATTTTAACCCTTAAGCGGGTATCTCGGCTCATGGAGGGTCTTTACAACAATTTAGCTAAAAGCAAAGTCTTTAGCTCTTAAAATTTAAACAGGCGACACCGGTCGACCGTCATAGTGGAGGAGGCTGAAAATGAGGCCTGAGTGGCTGGCCCGTGCACAACGCTGGTTCCGGGTTCTTCCCGGGGCAGCGGATTATTTTACCCTAACCTAACCCAGCCAGTGCCGCCCTCGGTCACCTTGTTGGAAGCTATCTCCATGTCCTAGTGGGTAGAGGTTAAAACATTATCTTAATTGTTAACCTCACTATATAAAAGATAATACCATTTTAATATAGATACCCACCTAGGCACCCTATTAGCTGGGGACAACAGTTCTGCTGCTTATCCACAAGCACATGCTGTGATGATTGGACTGAGAGACACGGGTGATCCGTTGTTTAGGGCGGCCGAACAAACGGGCTCGAATGCGTCGGCAGGGGAGATAGGACGGGACGTTAGACCTCGGGCGTAAGCGCATACGGCGTCAAGGTTCAGTTGGCGTGCTCTGGAGCATGATTTGGGATTAGCCCGAATCTAGTGTAGGGGTCCGTGCCACCCTCGGAAGGAACGGGTAGGCCGATCACGACCCGCGATCTCATGCCATCCTCGGAGGTCCAGTCCACCCCGAGCCGATAGGCGATCTCTTAGCTTAGGCTCTGGTTGCGTGCCTCAGCCTGTCGCCCAATGCTGTCCTGGGGCATCCTTAATTGATCCCCGTCGGCCCTCCGGGACCCCTAAATAGGCGCCTGCAGGTCCAATCTGTCCCACTCAGAGCGTTAAAGCTCAGGCATGAGTGATTTAACATGCGTCGTAGGTTATTAGGCCTGTGTATAATCTTAATACTTGATGTTATTTATTTATTAAATAGGCTAAACATCGCTGAGTAGGGAAACAGAGGTGATTGCAACTGTATTCACTCTGATATAAAATATTTGGGCTGCAACTGTGGCCTGAATCACAAATTAGAGACGTTTAGTAGATATTTTAATTTAAAAATATAAAAATATATAATTCTTACTTTAGCAGCGATCTGAAATATTGATTTTTAAATGTGAAATGTATCATAGGTTATTAGACTTTAGATTGAAATAATTACAAAATCATATTCTATTATTTTTAAATAGGTATAAACTTGCTAATTACATAAATGAGGGTGATTGCAACTGTGATCCACTCTGATATAAAATATTTAGGCTGCAACTGTGGCCTAAACATTAAATTAAAGATATTTATTAGATATTTTAAACTATAAGATTTTTTACCCTATTGGCGTTCCGTAACCGACTGTGCCCCTAAGCACCATGGGCCACCTAAATCTGGAGTATATTTTAACAAATAACTCCTAAACCACAAAAGATAGAATCGTGCCGTTTTTGGCAACGTGATCTTTGTGACACACTGAATGGAAACAATAAATAACTGAATAATACCACAAAAATATTTAATCTACCATCAGTGTGAAAAATATGCCGATTAAGAACCTGGATTGGCCTTCCATTAAGGCTTTACTTGGCTGGGGATTTTCCTGTCATCCTGATAGAATTTTCCTCAGGAGGCCATTCCAGTAGAAGGTTGTTGATCTGATTTTCGGGGTCATCCGCTGGGATGAGACGGTCTCCACTCGCTTCCCGGTGCAGCACTCTGCCCAAATGGTTCCGGAAACCTTGCGGTGTTAACAAAAGGGCCTTTGGCAGAGAGGTGAGTCATGGTCTTCTACCAGTCTTCACTGTATTTGGTATATTTAGGAGTGTTACTGTATGATGGTTTAGGCTGTATTAGGATCATTGCAGTGAATTTAAACCTTAGCTCCATAATCTTTAATTACATTGGTATTATAAATAGGACTTTATTAAAGTTCATTTCTTTAAATCATTTTCAAATAAATAAAAAATATTTTAAAGTGATTGTATGATGGTTCAGGTTGTATTAGCATAATTTCAATATATTTAAACCTTAGTTCTATAGTCTTTAATTATACCAGTATTTTAAATAGGACTTTAAAAAGGTTATTTATTAAAATTAAAATTTTAAATCAATAAATAAATTAACATGAATCATTTTTTCAATTGGCTATGGGACACGAGCCGAGGACTGATCCACCTACGGCTGGCCACCATGGATGAGGGTGTATAGTAATGAAAGGCCGAAACACCCTGTGACTCTATGGTTTACTACTGATGACGTGTCTCACAATTTAGGATATCGTTGGGTTAAAGGGAACTTTAATCTTAGCTCATACCCTTAACCTTAAGTAGGATTTAATGCGTTTCCTCTCCCTGAACCTAAACATAACCGTCAGTGTCTTCAGCTGCATACTAAGAACTCTAAGCCTAAACCTCTAACCCTAAATATAACCGTCAGTTTCGAACCCTAGGCCTAAACCTTAACTCTTAGCATAACCGTTAGTTTTAACCCTAAACTCTTAGAATCCTATTAGCTTTAAATATAATGTTTTAAGTCTTAACATTAACTTTAAATGTATTTGACCTCTGACCTTTAACTTTAGGTTTTAGGTCTGCAGGGAACCGAGTCTTCCCAACCTCTCCCCAAACCTATCCTAACCCCAAAGTTCCTTGCCTTGGACCCTGTCCCGGGACCGTTACCCTTATTGTCTTTTACCCTACCTATTTTCCATAACCCTTACCTTACTCGGTGCCCATGTTTGACCTTAAAATCACAGGCATTTACACTAACATAGGTTATTACACGGTCGTTAGCCTTCGTCGTACAATGGCCTAACTTTAACTAGAAATGACCCCGAATCTCAACCCCCAGGCCCTGATTTAAATTTTAACCCTTAAGCGGGTATCTCGGCTCATGGAGGGTCTTTACAACAATTTAGCTAAAAGCAAAGTCTTTAGCTCTTAAAATTTAAACAGGCGACACCGGTCGACCGTCATAGTGGAGGAGGCTGAAAATGAGGCCTGAGTGGCTGGCCCGTGCACAACGCTGGTTCCGGGTTCTTCCCGGGGCAGCGGATTATTTTACCCTAACCTAACCCAGCCAGTGCCGCCCTCGGTCACCTTGTTGGAAGCTATCTCCATGTCCTAGTGGGTAGAGGTTAAAACATTATCTTAATTGTTAACCTCACTATATAAAAGATAATACCATTTTAATATAGATACCCACCTAGGCACCCTATTAGCTGGGGACAACAGTTCTGCTGCTTATCCACAAGCACATGCTGTGATGATTGGACTGAGAGACACGGGTGATCCGTTGTTTAGGGCGGCCGAACAAACGGGCTCGAATGCGTCGGCAGGGGAGATAGGACGGGACGTTAGACCTCGGGCGTAAGCGCATACGGCGTCAAGGTTCAGTTGGCGTGCTCTGGAGCATGATTTGGGATTAGCCCGAATCTAGTGTAGGGGTCCGTGCCACCCTCGGAAGGAACGGGTAGGCCGATCACGACCCGCGATCTCATGCCATCCTCGGAGGTCCAGTCCACCCCGAGCCGATAGGCGATCTCTTAGCTTAGGCTCTGGTTGCGTGCCTCAGCCTGTCGCCCAATGCTGTCCTGGGGCATCCTTAATTGATCCCCGTCGGCCCTCCGGGACCCCTAAATAGGCGCCTGCAGGTCCAATCTGTCCCACTCAGAGCGTTAAAGCTCAGGCATGAGTGATTTAACATGCGTCGTAGGTTATTAGGCCTGTGTATAATCTTAATACTTGATGTTATTTATTTATTAAATAGGCTAAACATCGCTGAGTAGGGAAACAGAGGTGATTGCAACTGTATTCACTCTGATATAAAATATTTGGGCTGCAACTGTGGCCTGAATCACAAATTAGAGACGTTTAGTAGATATTTTAATTTAAAAATATAAAAATATATAATTCTTACTTTAGCAGCGATCTGAAATATTGATTTTTAAATGTGAAATGTATCATAGGTTATTAGACTTTAGATTGAAATAATTACAAAATCATATTCTATTATTTTTAAATAGGTATAAACTTGCTAATTACATAAATGAGGGTGATTGCAACTGTGATCCACTCTGATATAAAATATTTAGGCTGCAACTGTGGCCTAAACATTAAATTAAAGATATTTATTAGATATTTTAAACTATAAGATTTTTTACCCTATTGGCGTTCCGTAACCGACTGTGCCCCTAAGCACCATGGGCCACCTAAATCTGGAGTATATTTTAACAAATAACTCCTAAACCACAAAAGATAGAATCGTGCCGTTTTTGGCAACGTGATCTTTGTGACACACTGAATGGAAACAATAAATAACTGAATAATACCACAAAAATATTTAATCTACCATCAGTGTGAAAAATATGCCGATTAAGAACCTGGATTGGCCTTCCATTAAGGCTTTACTTGGCTGGGGATTTTCCTGTCATCCTGATAGAATTTTCCTCAGGAGGCCATTCCAGTAGAAGGTTGTTGATCTGATTTTCGGGGTCATCCGCTGGGATGAGACGGTCTCCACTCGCTTCCCGGTGCAGCACTCTGCCCAAATGGTTCCGGAAACCTTGCGGTGTTAACAAAAGGGCCTTTGGCAGAGAGGTGAGTCATGGTCTTCTACCAGTCTTCACTGTATTTGGTATATTTAGGAGTGTTACTGTATGATGGTTTAGGCTGTATTAGGATCATTGCAGTGAATTTAAACCTTAGCTCCATAATCTTTAATTACATTGGTATTATAAATAGGACTTTATTAAAGTTCATTTCTTTAAATCATTTTCAAATAAATAAAAAATATTTTAAAGTGATTGTATGATGGTTCAGGTTGTATTAGCATAATTTCAATATATTTAAACCTTAGTTCTATAGTCTTTAATTATACCAGTATTTTAAATAGGACTTTAAAAAGGTTATTTATTAAAATTAAAATTTTAAATCAATAAATAAATTAACATGAATCATTTTTTCAATTGGCTATGGGACACGAGCCGAGGACTGATCCACCTACGGCTGGCCACCATGGATGAGGGTGTATAGTAATGAAAGGCCGAAACACCCTGTGACTCTATGGTTTACTACTGATGACGTGTCTCACAATTTAGGATATCGTTGGGTTAAAGGGAACTTTAATCTTAGCTCATACCCTTAACCTTAAGTAGGATTTAATGCGTTTCCTCTCCCTGAACCTAAACATAACCGTCAGTGTCTTCAGCTGCATACTAAGAACTCTAAGCCTAAACCTCTAACCCTAAATATAACCGTCAGTTTCGAACCCTAGGCCTAAACCTTAACTCTTAGCATAACCGTTAGTTTTAACCCTAAACTCTTAGAATCCTATTAGCTTTAAATATAATGTTTTAAGTCTTAACATTAACTTTAAATGTATTTGACCTCTGACCTTTAACTTTAGGTTTTAGGTCTGCAGGGAACCGAGTCTTCCCAACCTCTCCCCAAACCTATCCTAACCCCAAAGTTCCTTGCCTTGGACCCTGTCCCGGGACCGTTACCCTTATTGTCTTTTACCCTACCTATTTTCCATAACCCTTACCTTACTCGGTGCCCATGTTTGACCTTAAAATCACAGGCATTTACACTAACATAGGTTATTACACGGTCGTTAGCCTTCGTCGTACAATGGCCTAACTTTAACTAGAAATGACCCCGAATCTCAACCCCCAGGCCCTGATTTAAATTTTAACCCTTAAGCGGGTATCTCGGCTCATGGAGGGTCTTTACAACAATTTAGCTAAAAGCAAAGTCTTTAGCTCTTAAAATTTAAACAGGCGACACCGGTCGACCGTCATAGTGGAGGAGGCTGAAAATGAGGCCTGAGTGGCTGGCCCGTGCACAACGCTGGTTCCGGGTTCTTCCCGGGGCAGCGGATTATTTTACCCTAACCTAACCCAGCCAGTGCCGCCCTCGGTCACCTTGTTGGAAGCTATCTCCATGTCCTAGTGGGTAGAGGTTAAAACATTATCTTAATTGTTAACCTCACTATATAAAAGATAATACCATTTTAATATAGATACCCACCTAGGCACCCTATTAGCTGGGGACAACAGTTCTGCTGCTTATCCACAAGCACATGCTGTGATGATTGGACTGAGAGACACGGGTGATCCGTTGTTTAGGGCGGCCGAACAAACGGGCTCGAATGCGTCGGCAGGGGAGATAGGACGGGACGTTAGACCTCGGGCGTAAGCGCATACGGCGTCAAGGTTCAGTTGGCGTGCTCTGGAGCATGATTTGGGATTAGCCCGAATCTAGTGTAGGGGTCCGTGCCACCCTCGGAAGGAACGGGTAGGCCGATCACGACCCGCGATCTCATGCCATCCTCGGAGGTCCAGTCCACCCCGAGCCGATAGGCGATCTCTTAGCTTAGGCTCTGGTTGCGTGCCTCAGCCTGTCGCCCAATGCTGTCCTGGGGCATCCTTAATTGATCCCCGTCGGCCCTCCGGGACCCCTAAATAGGCGCCTGCAGGTCCAATCTGTCCCACTCAGAGCGTTAAAGCTCAGGCATGAGTGATTTAACATGCGTCGTAGGTTATTAGGCCTGTGTATAATCTTAATACTTGATGTTATTTATTTATTAAATAGGCTAAACATCGCTGAGTAGGGAAACAGAGGTGATTGCAACTGTATTCACTCTGATATAAAATATTTGGGCTGCAACTGTGGCCTGAATCACAAATTAGAGACGTTTAGTAGATATTTTAATTTAAAAATATAAAAATATATAATTCTTACTTTAGCAGCGATCTGAAATATTGATTTTTAAATGTGAAATGTATCATAGGTTATTAGACTTTAGATTGAAATAATTACAAAATCATATTCTATTATTTTTAAATAGGTATAAACTTGCTAATTACATAAATGAGGGTGATTGCAACTGTGATCCACTCTGATATAAAATATTTAGGCTGCAACTGTGGCCTAAACATTAAATTAAAGATATTTATTAGATATTTTAAACTATAAGATTTTTTACCCTATTGGCGTTCCGTAACCGACTGTGCCCCTAAGCACCATGGGCCACCTAAATCTGGAGTATATTTTAACAAATAACTCCTAAACCACAAAAGATAGAATCGTGCCGTTTTTGGCAACGTGATCTTTGTGACACACTGAATGGAAACAATAAATAACTGAATAATACCACAAAAATATTTAATCTACCATCAGTGTGAAAAATATGCCGATTAAGAACCTGGATTGGCCTTCCATTAAGGCTTTACTTGGCTGGGGATTTTCCTGTCATCCTGATAGAATTTTCCTCAGGAGGCCATTCCAGTAGAAGGTTGTTGATCTGATTTTCGGGGTCATCCGCTGGGATGAGACGGTCTCCACTCGCTTCCCGGTGCAGCACTCTGCCCAAATGGTTCCGGAAACCTTGCGGTGTTAACAAAAGGGCCTTTGGCAGAGAGGTGAGTCATGGTCTTCTACCAGTCTTCACTGTATTTGGTATATTTAGGAGTGTTACTGTATGATGGTTTAGGCTGTATTAGGATCATTGCAGTGAATTTAAACCTTAGCTCCATAATCTTTAATTACATTGGTATTATAAATAGGACTTTATTAAAGTTCATTTCTTTAAATCATTTTCAAATAAATAAAAAATATTTTAAAGTGATTGTATGATGGTTCAGGTTGTATTAGCATAATTTCAATATATTTAAACCTTAGTTCTATAGTCTTTAATTATACCAGTATTTTAAATAGGACTTTAAAAAGGTTATTTATTAAAATTAAAATTTTAAATCAATAAATAAATTAACATGAATCATTTTTTCAATTGGCTATGGGACACGAGCCGAGGACTGATCCACCTACGGCTGGCCACCATGGATGAGGGTGTATAGTAATGAAAGGCCGAAACACCCTGTGACTCTATGGTTTACTACTGATGACGTGTCTCACAATTTAGGATATCGTTGGGTTAAAGGGAACTTTAATCTTAGCTCATACCCTTAACCTTAAGTAGGATTTAATGCGTTTCCTCTCCCTGAACCTAAACATAACCGTCAGTGTCTTCAGCTGCATACTAAGAACTCTAAGCCTAAACCTCTAACCCTAAATATAACCGTCAGTTTCGAACCCTAGGCCTAAACCTTAACTCTTAGCATAACCGTTAGTTTTAACCCTAAACTCTTAGAATCCTATTAGCTTTAAATATAATGTTTTAAGTCTTAACATTAACTTTAAATGTATTTGACCTCTGACCTTTAACTTTAGGTTTTAGGTCTGCAGGGAACCGAGTCTTCCCAACCTCTCCCCAAACCTATCCTAACCCCAAAGTTCCTTGCCTTGGACCCTGTCCCGGGACCGTTACCCTTATTGTCTTTTACCCTACCTATTTTCCATAACCCTTACCTTACTCGGTGCCCATGTTTGACCTTAAAATCACAGGCATTTACACTAACATAGGTTATTACACGGTCGTTAGCCTTCGTCGTACAATGGCCTAACTTTAACTAGAAATGACCCCGAATCTCAACCCCCAGGCCCTGATTTAAATTTTAACCCTTAAGCGGGTATCTCGGCTCATGGAGGGTCTTTACAACAATTTAGCTAAAAGCAAAGTCTTTAGCTCTTAAAATTTAAACAGGCGACACCGGTCGACCGTCATAGTGGAGGAGGCTGAAAATGAGGCCTGAGTGGCTGGCCCGTGCACAACGCTGGTTCCGGGTTCTTCCCGGGGCAGCGGATTATTTTACCCTAACCTAACCCAGCCAGTGCCGCCCTCGGTCACCTTGTTGGAAGCTATCTCCATGTCCTAGTGGGTAGAGGTTAAAACATTATCTTAATTGTTAACCTCACTATATAAAAGATAATACCATTTTAATATAGATACCCACCTAGGCACCCTATTAGCTGGGGACAACAGTTCTGCTGCTTATCCACAAGCACATGCTGTGATGATTGGACTGAGAGACACGGGTGATCCGTTGTTTAGGGCGGCCGAACAAACGGGCTCGAATGCGTCGGCAGGGGAGATAGGACGGGACGTTAGACCTCGGGCGTAAGCGCATACGGCGTCAAGGTTCAGTTGGCGTGCTCTGGAGCATGATTTGGGATTAGCCCGAATCTAGTGTAGGGGTCCGTGCCACCCTCGGAAGGAACGGGTAGGCCGATCACGACCCGCGATCTCATGCCATCCTCGGAGGTCCAGTCCACCCCGAGCCGATAGGCGATCTCTTAGCTTAGGCTCTGGTTGCGTGCCTCAGCCTGTCGCCCAATGCTGTCCTGGGGCATCCTTAATTGATCCCCGTCGGCCCTCCGGGACCCCTAAATAGGCGCCTGCAGGTCCAATCTGTCCCACTCAGAGCGTTAAAGCTCAGGCATGAGTGATTTAACATGCGTCGTAGGTTATTAGGCCTGTGTATAATCTTAATACTTGATGTTATTTATTTATTAAATAGGCTAAACATCGCTGAGTAGGGAAACAGAGGTGATTGCAACTGTATTCACTCTGATATAAAATATTTGGGCTGCAACTGTGGCCTGAATCACAAATTAGAGACGTTTAGTAGATATTTTAATTTAAAAATATAAAAATATATAATTCTTACTTTAGCAGCGATCTGAAATATTGATTTTTAAATGTGAAATGTATCATAGGTTATTAGACTTTAGATTGAAATAATTACAAAATCATATTCTATTATTTTTAAATAGGTATAAACTTGCTAATTACATAAATGAGGGTGATTGCAACTGTGATCCACTCTGATATAAAATATTTAGGCTGCAACTGTGGCCTAAACATTAAATTAAAGATATTTATTAGATATTTTAAACTATAAGATTTTTTACCCTATTGGCGTTCCGTAACCGACTGTGCCCCTAAGCACCATGGGCCACCTAAATCTGGAGTATATTTTAACAAATAACTCCTAAACCACAAAAGATAGAATCGTGCCGTTTTTGGCAACGTGATCTTTGTGACACACTGAATGGAAACAATAAATAACTGAATAATACCACAAAAATATTTAATCTACCATCAGTGTGAAAAATATGCCGATTAAGAACCTGGATTGGCCTTCCATTAAGGCTTTACTTGGCTGGGGATTTTCCTGTCATCCTGATAGAATTTTCCTCAGGAGGCCATTCCAGTAGAAGGTTGTTGATCTGATTTTCGGGGTCATCCGCTGGGATGAGACGGTCTCCACTCGCTTCCCGGTGCAGCACTCTGCCCAAATGGTTCCGGAAACCTTGCGGTGTTAACAAAAGGGCCTTTGGCAGAGAGGTGAGTCATGGTCTTCTACCAGTCTTCACTGTATTTGGTATATTTAGGAGTGTTACTGTATGATGGTTTAGGCTGTATTAGGATCATTGCAGTGAATTTAAACCTTAGCTCCATAATCTTTAATTACATTGGTATTATAAATAGGACTTTATTAAAGTTCATTTCTTTAAATCATTTTCAAATAAATAAAAAATATTTTAAAGTGATTGTATGATGGTTCAGGTTGTATTAGCATAATTTCAATATATTTAAACCTTAGTTCTATAGTCTTTAATTATACCAGTATTTTAAATAGGACTTTAAAAAGGTTATTTATTAAAATTAAAATTTTAAATCAATAAATAAATTAACATGAATCATTTTTTCAATTGGCTATGGGACACGAGCCGAGGACTGATCCACCTACGGCTGGCCACCATGGATGAGGGTGTATAGTAATGAAAGGCCGAAACACCCTGTGACTCTATGGTTTACTACTGATGACGTGTCTCACAATTTAGGATATCGTTGGGTTAAAGGGAACTTTAATCTTAGCTCATACCCTTAACCTTAAGTAGGATTTAATGCGTTTCCTCTCCCTGAACCTAAACATAACCGTCAGTGTCTTCAGCTGCATACTAAGAACTCTAAGCCTAAACCTCTAACCCTAAATATAACCGTCAGTTTCGAACCCTAGGCCTAAACCTTAACTCTTAGCATAACCGTTAGTTTTAACCCTAAACTCTTAGAATCCTATTAGCTTTAAATATAATGTTTTAAGTCTTAACATTAACTTTAAATGTATTTGACCTCTGACCTTTAACTTTAGGTTTTAGGTCTGCAGGGAACCGAGTCTTCCCAACCTCTCCCCAAACCTATCCTAACCCCAAAGTTCCTTGCCTTGGACCCTGTCCCGGGACCGTTACCCTTATTGTCTTTTACCCTACCTATTTTCCATAACCCTTACCTTACTCGGTGCCCATGTTTGACCTTAAAATCACAGGCATTTACACTAACATAGGTTATTACACGGTCGTTAGCCTTCGTCGTACAATGGCCTAACTTTAACTAGAAATGACCCCGAATCTCAACCCCCAGGCCCTGATTTAAATTTTAACCCTTAAGCGGGTATCTCGGCTCATGGAGGGTCTTTACAACAATTTAGCTAAAAGCAAAGTCTTTAGCTCTTAAAATTTAAACAGGCGACACCGGTCGACCGTCATAGTGGAGGAGGCTGAAAATGAGGCCTGAGTGGCTGGCCCGTGCACAACGCTGGTTCCGGGTTCTTCCCGGGGCAGCGGATTATTTTACCCTAACCTAACCCAGCCAGTGCCGCCCTCGGTCACCTTGTTGGAAGCTATCTCCATGTCCTAGTGGGTAGAGGTTAAAACATTATCTTAATTGTTAACCTCACTATATAAAAGATAATACCATTTTAATATAGATACCCACCTAGGCACCCTATTAGCTGGGGACAACAGTTCTGCTGCTTATCCACAAGCACATGCTGTGATGATTGGACTGAGAGACACGGGTGATCCGTTGTTTAGGGCGGCCGAACAAACGGGCTCGAATGCGTCGGCAGGGGAGATAGGACGGGACGTTAGACCTCGGGCGTAAGCGCATACGGCGTCAAGGTTCAGTTGGCGTGCTCTGGAGCATGATTTGGGATTAGCCCGAATCTAGTGTAGGGGTCCGTGCCACCCTCGGAAGGAACGGGTAGGCCGATCACGACCCGCGATCTCATGCCTTCCTCGGAGGTCCAGTCCACCCCGAGCCGATAGGCGATCTCTTAGCTTAGGCTCTGGTTGCGTGCCTCAGCCTGTCGCCCAATGCTGTCCTGGGGCATCCTTAATTGATCCCCGTCGGCCCTCCGGGACCCCTAAATAGGCGCCTGCAGGTCCAATCTGTCCCACTCAGAGCGTTAAAGCTCAGGCATGAGTGATTTAACATGCGTCGTAGGTTATTAGGCCTGTGTATAATCTTAATACTTGATGTTATTTATTTATTAAATAGGCTAAACATCGCTGAGTAGGGAAACAGAGGTGATTGCAACTGTATTCACTCTGATATAAAATATTTGGGCTGCAACTGTGGCCTGAATCACAAATTAGAGACGTTTAGTAGATATTTTAATTTAAAAATATAAAAATATATAATTCTTACTTTAGCAGCGATCTGAAATATTGATTTTTAAATGTGAAATGTATCATAGGTTATTAGACTTTAGATTGAAATAATTACAAAATCATATTCTATTATTTTTAAATAGGTATAAACTTGCTAATTACATAAATGAGGGTGATTGCAACTGTGATCCACTCTGATATAAAATATTTAGGCTGCAACTGTGGCCTAAACATTAAATTAAAGATATTTATTAGATATTTTAAACTATAAGATTTTTTACCCTATTGGCGTTCCGTAACCGACTGTGCCCCTAAGCACCATGGGCCACCTAAATCTGGAGTATATTTTAACAAATAACTCCTAAACCACAAAAGATAGAATCGTGCCGTTTTTGGCAACGTGATCTTTGTGACACACTGAATGGAAACAATAAATAACTGAATAATACCACAAAAATATTTAATCTACCATCAGTGTGAAAAATATGCCGATTAAGAACCTGGATTGGCCTTCCATTAAGGCTTTACTTGGCTGGGGATTTTCCTGTCATCCTGATAGAATTTTCCTCAGGAGGCCATTCCAGTAGAAGGTTGTTGATCTGATTTTCGGGGTCATCCGCTGGGATGAGACGGTCTCCACTCGCTTCCCGGTGCAGCACTCTGCCCAAATGGTTCCGGAAACCTTGCGGTGTTAACAAAAGGGCCTTTGGCAGAGAGGTGAGTCATGGTCTTCTACCAGTCTTCACTGTATTTGGTATATTTAGGAGTGTTACTGTATGATGGTTTAGGCTGTATTAGGATCATTGCAGTGAATTTAAACCTTAGCTCCATAATCTTTAATTACATTGGTATTATAAATAGGACTTTATTAAAGTTCATTTCTTTAAATCATTTTCAAATAAATAAAAAATATTTTAAAGTGATTGTATGATGGTTCAGGTTGTATTAGCATAATTTCAATATATTTAAACCTTAGTTCTATAGTCTTTAATTATACCAGTATTTTAAATAGGACTTTAAAAAGGTTATTTATTAAAATTAAAATTTTAAATCAATAAATAAATTAACATGAATCATTTTTTCAATTGGCTATGGGACACGAGCCGAGGACTGATCCACCTACGGCTGGCCACCATGGATGAGGGTGTATAGTAATGAAAGGCCGAAACACCCTGTGACTCTATGGTTTACTACTGATGACGTGTCTCACAATTTAGGATATCGTTGGGTTAAAGGGAACTTTAATCTTAGCTCATACCCTTAACCTTAAGTAGGATTTAATGCGTTTCCTCTCCCTGAACCTAAACATAACCGTCAGTGTCTTCAGCTGCATACTAAGAACTCTAAGCCTAAACCTCTAACCCTAAATATAACCGTCAGTTTCGAACCCTAGGCCTAAACCTTAACTCTTAGCATAACCGTTAGTTTTAACCCTAAACTCTTAGAATCCTATTAGCTTTAAATATAATGTTTTAAGTCTTAACATTAACTTTAAATGTATTTGACCTCTGACCTTTAACTTTAGGTTTTAGGTCTGCAGGGAACCGAGTCTTCCCAACCTCTCCCCAAACCTATCCTAACCCCAAAGTTCCTTGCCTTGGACCCTGTCCCGGGACCGTTACCCTTATTGTCTTTTACCCTACCTATTTTCCATAACCCTTACCTTACTCGGTGCCCATGTTTGACCTTAAAATCACAGGCATTTACACTAACATAGGTTATTACACGGTCGTTAGCCTTCGTCGTACAATGGCCTAACTTTAACTAGAAATGACCCCGAATCTCAACCCCCAGGCCCTGATTTAAATTTTAACCCTTAAGCGGGTATCTCGGCTCATGGAGGGTCTTTACAACAATTTAGCTAAAAGCAAAGTCTTTAGCTCTTAAAATTTAAACAGGCGACACCGGTCGACCGTCATAGTGGAGGAGGCTGAAAATGAGGCCTGAGTGGCTGGCCCGTGCACAACGCTGGTTCCGGGTTCTTCCCGGGGCAGCGGATTATTTTACCCTAACCTAACCCAGCCAGTGCCGCCCTCGGTCACCTTGTTGGAAGCTATCTCCATGTCCTAGTGGGTAGAGGTTAAAACATTATCTTAATTGTTAACCTCACTATATAAAAGATAATACCATTTTAATATAGATACCCACCTAGGCACCCTATTAGCTGGGGACAACAGTTCTGCTGCTTATCCACAAGCACATGCTGTGATGATTGGACTGAGAGACACGGGTGATCCGTTGTTTAGGGCGGCCGAACAAACGGGCTCGAATGCGTCGGCAGGGGAGATAGGACGGGACGTTAGACCTCGGGCGTAAGCGCATACGGCGTCAAGGTTCAGTTGGCGTGCTCTGGAGCATGATTTGGGATTAGCCCGAATCTAGTGTAGGGGTCCGTGCCACCCTCGGAAGGAACGGGTAGGCCGATCACGACCCGCGATCTCATGCCATCCTCGGAGGTCCAGTCCACCCCGAGCCGATAGGCGATCTCTTAGCTTAGGCTCTGGTTGCGTGCCTCAGCCTGTCGCCCAATGCTGTCCTGGGGCATCCTTAATTGATCCCCGTCGGCCCTCCGGGACCCCTAAATAGGCGCCTGCAGGTCCAATCTGTCCCACTCAGAGCGTTAAAGCTCAGGCATGAGTGATTTAACATGCGTCGTAGGTTATTAGGCCTGTGTATAATCTTAATACTTGATGTTATTTATTTATTAAATAGGCTAAACATCGCTGAGTAGGGAAACAGAGGTGATTGCAACTGTATTCACTCTGATATAAAATATTTGGGCTGCAACTGTGGCCTGAATCACAAATTAGAGACGTTTAGTAGATATTTTAATTTAAAAATATAAAAATATATAATTCTTACTTTAGCAGCGATCTGAAATATTGATTTTTAAATGTGAAATGTATCATAGGTTATTAGACTTTAGATTGAAATAATTACAAAATCATATTCTATTATTTTTAAATAGGTATAAACTTGCTAATTACATAAATGAGGGTGATTGCAACTGTGATCCACTCTGATATAAAATATTTAGGCTGCAACTGTGGCCTAAACATTAAATTAAAGATATTTATTAGATATTTTAAACTATAAGATTTTTTACCCTATTGGCGTTCCGTAACCGACTGTGCCCCTAAGCACCATGGGCCACCTAAATCTGGAGTATATTTTAACAAATAACTCCTAAACCACAAAAGATAGAATCGTGCCGTTTTTGGCAACGTGATCTTTGTGACACACTGAATGGAAACAATAAATAACTGAATAATACCACAAAAATATTTAATCTACCATCAGTGTGAAAAATATGCCGATTAAGAACCTGGATTGGCCTTCCATTAAGGCTTTACTTGGCTGGGGATTTTCCTGTCATCCTGATAGAATTTTCCTCAGGAGGCCATTCCAGTAGAAGGTTGTTGATCTGATTTTCGGGGTCATCCGCTGGGATGAGACGGTCTCCACTCGCTTCCCGGTGCAGCACTCTGCCCAAATGGTTCCGGAAACCTTGCGGTGTTAACAAAAGGGCCTTTGGCAGAGAGGTGAGTCATGGTCTTCTACCAGTCTTCACTGTATTTGGTATATTTAGGAGTGTTACTGTATGATGGTTTAGGCTGTATTAGGATCATTGCAGTGAATTTAAACCTTAGCTCCATAATCTTTAATTACATTGGTATTATAAATAGGACTTTATTAAAGTTCATTTCTTTAAATCATTTTCAAATAAATAAAAAATATTTTAAAGTGATTGTATGATGGTTCAGGTTGTATTAGCATAATTTCAATATATTTAAACCTTAGTTCTATAGTCTTTAATTATACCAGTATTTTAAATAGGACTTTAAAAAGGTTATTTATTAAAATTAAAATTTTAAATCAATAAATAAATTAACATGAATCATTTTTTCAATTGGCTATGGGACACGAGCCGAGGACTGATCCACCTACGGCTGGCCACCATGGATGAGGGTGTATAGTAATGAAAGGCCGAAACACCCTGTGACTCTATGGTTTACTACTGATGACGTGTCTCACAATTTAGGATATCGTTGGGTTAAAGGGAACTTTAATCTTAGCTCATACCCTTAACCTTAAGTAGGATTTAATGCGTTTCCTCTCCCTGAACCTAAACATAACCGTCAGTGTCTTCAGCTGCATACTAAGAACTCTAAGCCTAAACCTCTAACCCTAAATATAACCGTCAGTTTCGAACCCTAGGCCTAAACCTTAACTCTTAGCATAACCGTTAGTTTTAACCCTAAACTCTTAGAATCCTATTAGCTTTAAATATAATGTTTTAAGTCTTAACATTAACTTTAAATGTATTTGACCTCTGACCTTTAACTTTAGGTTTTAGGTCTGCAGGGAACCGAGTCTTCCCAACCTCTCCCCAAACCTATCCTAACCCCAAAGTTCCTTGCCTTGGACCCTGTCCCGGGACCGTTACCCTTATTGTCTTTTACCCTACCTATTTTCCATAACCCTTACCTTACTCGGTGCCCATGTTTGACCTTAAAATCACAGGCATTTACACTAACATAGGTTATTACACGGTCGTTAGCCTTCGTCGTACAATGGCCTAACTTTAACTAGAAATGACCCCGAATCTCAACCCCCAGGCCCTGATTTAAATTTTAACCCTTAAGCGGGTATCTCGGCTCATGGAGGGTCTTTACAACAATTTAGCTAAAAGCAAAGTCTTTAGCTCTTAAAATTTAAACAGGCGACACCGGTCGACCGTCATAGTGGAGGAGGCTGAAAATGAGGCCTGAGTGGCTGGCCCGTGCACAACGCTGGTTCCGGGTTCTTCCCGGGGCAGCGGATTATTTTACCCTAACCTAACCCAGCCAGTGCCGCCCTCGGTCACCTTGTTGGAAGCTATCTCCATGTCCTAGTGGGTAGAGGTTAAAACATTATCTTAATTGTTAACCTCACTATATAAAAGATAATACCATTTTAATATAGATACCCACCTAGGCACCCTATTAGCTGGGGACAACAGTTCTGCTGCTTATCCACAAGCACATGCTGTGATGATTGGACTGAGAGACACGGGTGATCCGTTGTTTAGGGCGGCCGAACAAACGGGCTCGAATGCGTCGGCAGGGGAGATAGGACGGGACGTTAGACCTCGGGCGTAAGCGCATACGGCGTCAAGGTTCAGTTGGCGTGCTCTGGAGCATGATTTGGGATTAGCCCGAATCTAGTGTAGGGGTCCGTGCCACCCTCGGAAGGAACGGGTAGGCCGATCACGACCCGCGATCTCATGCCATCCTCGGAGGTCCAGTCCACCCCGAGCCGATAGGCGATCTCTTAGCTTAGGCTCTGGTTGCGTGCCTCAGCCTGTCGCCCAATGCTGTCCTGGGGCATC
The DNA here is from genome assembly GCF_024256425.1 of Clarias gariepinus. Classification (NCBI taxonomy): domain Eukaryota; kingdom Metazoa; phylum Chordata; class Actinopteri; order Siluriformes; family Clariidae; genus Clarias; species Clarias gariepinus. Next base: position 48,056,293 of record NC_071102.1, on the reverse strand, counting down.
CTTAATTGATCCCCGTCGGCCCTCCGGGACCCCTAAATAGGCGCCTGCAGGTCCAATCTGTCCCACTCAGAGCGTTAAAGCTCAGGCATGAGTGATTTAACATGCGTCGTAGGTTATTAGGCCTGTGTATAATCTTAATACTTGATGTTATTTATTTATTAAATAGGCTAAACATCGCTGAGTAGGGAAACAGAGGTGATTGCAACTGTATTCACTCTGATATAAAATATTTGGGCTGCAACTGTGGCCTGAATCACAAATTAGAGACGTTTAGTAGATATTTTAATTTAAAAATATAAAAATATATAATTCTTACTTTAGCAGCGATCTGAAATATTGATTTTTAAATGTGAAATGTATCATAGGTTATTAGACTTTAGATTGAAATAATTACAAAATCATATTCTATTATTTTTAAATAGGTATAAACTTGCTAATTACATAAATGAGGGTGATTGCAACTGTGATCCACTCTGATATAAAATATTTAGGCTGCAACTGTGGCCTAAACATTAAATTAAAGATATTTATTAGATATTTTAAACTATAAGATTTTTTACCCTATTGGCGTTCCGTAACCGACTGTGCCCCTAAGCACCATGGGCCACCTAAATCTGGAGTATATTTTAACAAATAACTCCTAAACCACAAAAGATAGAATCGTGCCGTTTTTGGCAACGTGATCTTTGTGACACACTGAATGGAAACAATAAATAACTGAATAATACCACAAAAATATTTAATCTACCATCAGTGTGAAAAATATGCCGATTAAGAACCTGGATTGGCCTTCCATTAAGGCTTTACTTGGCTGGGGATTTTCCTGTCATCCTGATAGAATTTTCCTCAGGAGGCCATTCCAGTAGAAGGTTGTTGATCTGATTTTCGGGGTCATCCGCTGGGATGAGACGGTCTCCACTCGCTTCCCGGTGCAGCACTCTGCCCAAATGGTTCCGGAAACCTTGCGGTGTTAACAAAAGGGCCTTTGGCAGAGAGGTGAGTCATGGTCTTCTACCAGTCTTCACTGTATTTGGTATATTTAGGAGTGTTACTGTATGATGGTTTAGGCTGTATTAGGATCATTGCAGTGAATTTAAACCTTAGCTCCATAATCTTTAATTACATTGGTATTATAAATAGGACTTTATTAAAGTTCATTTCTTTAAATCATTTTCAAATAAATAAAAAATATTTTAAAGTGATTGTATGATGGTTCAGGTTGTATTAGCATAATTTCAATATATTTAAACCTTAGTTCTATAGTCTTTAATTATACCAGTATTTTAAATAGGACTTTAAAAAGGTTATTTATTAAAATTAAAATTTTAAATCAATAAATAAATTAACATGAATCATTTTTTCAATTGGCTATGGGACACGAGCCGAGGACTGATCCACCTACGGCTGGCCACCATGGATGAGGGTGTATAGTAATGAAAGGCCGAAACACCCTGTGACTCTATGGTTTACTACTGATGACGTGTCTCACAATTTAGGATATCGTTGGGTTAAAGGGAACTTTAATCTTAGCTCATACCCTTAACCTTAAGTAGGATTTAATGCGTTTCCTCTCCCTGAACCTAAACATAACCGTCAGTGTCTTCAGCTGCATACTAAGAACTCTAAGCCTAAACCTCTAACCCTAAATATAACCGTCAGTTTCGAACCCTAGGCCTAAACCTTAACTCTTAGCATAACCGTTAGTTTTAACCCTAAACTCTTAGAATCCTATTAGCTTTAAATATAATGTTTTAAGTCTTAACATTAACTTTAAATGTATTTGACCTCTGACCTTTAACTTTAGGTTTTAGGTCTGCAGGGAACCGAGTCTTCCCAACCTCTCCCCAAACCTATCCTAACCCCAAAGTTCCTTGCCTTGGACCCTGTCCCGGGACCGTTACCCTTATTGTCTTTTACCCTACCTATTTTCCATAACCCTTACCTTACTCGGTGCCCATGTTTGACCTTAAAATCACAGGCATTTACACTAACATAGGTTATTACACGGTCGTTAGCCTTCGTCGTACAATGGCCTAACTTTAACTAGAAATGACCCCGAATCTCAACCCCCAGGCCCTGATTTAAATTTTAACCCTTAAGCGGGTATCTCGGCTCATGGAGGGTCTTTACAACAATTTAGCTAAAAGCAAAGTCTTTAGCTCTTAAAATTTAAACAGGCGACACCGGTCGACCGTCATAGTGGAGGAGGCTGAAAATGAGGCCTGAGTGGCTGGCCCGTGCACAACGCTGGTTCCGGGTTCTTCCCGGGGCAGCGGATTATTTTACCCTAACCTAACCCAGCCAGTGCCGCCCTCGGTCACCTTGTTGGAAGCTATCTCCATGTCCTAGTGGGTAGAGGTTAAAACATTATCTTAATTGTTAACCTCACTATATAAAAGATAATACCATTTTAATATAGATACCCACCTAGGCACCCTATTAGCTGGGGACAACAGTTCTGCTGCTTATCCACAAGCACATGCTGTGATGATTGGACTGAGAGACACGGGTGATCCGTTGTTTAGGGCGGCCGAACAAACGGGCTCGAATGCGTCGGCAGGGGAGATAGGACGGGACGTTAGACCTCGGGCGTAAGCGCATACGGCGTCAAGGTTCAGTTGGCGTGCTCTGGAGCATGATTTGGGATTAGCCCGAATCTAGTGTAGGGGTCCGTGCCACCCTCGGAAGGAACGGGTAGGCCGATCACGACCCGCGATCTCATGCCATCCTCGGAGGTCCAGTCCACCCCGAGCCGATAGGCGATCTCTTAGCTTAGGCTCTGGTTGCGTGCCTCAGCCTGTCGCCCAATGCTGTCCTGGGGCATCCTTAATTGATCCCCGTCGGCCCTCCGGGACCCCTAAATAGGCGCCTGCAGGTCCAATCTGTCCCACTCAGAGCGTTAAAGCTCAGGCATGAGTGATTTAACATGCGTCGTAGGTTATTAGGCCTGTGTATAATCTTAATACTTGATGTTATTTATTTATTAAATAGGCTAAACATCGCTGAGTAGGGAAACAGAGGTGATTGCAACTGTATTCACTCTGATATAAAATATTTGGGCTGCAACTGTGGCCTGAATCACAAATTAGAGACGTTTAGTAGATATTTTAATTTAAAAATATAAAAATATATAATTCTTACTTTAGCAGCGATCTGAAATATTGATTTTTAAATGTGAAATGTATCATAGGTTATTAGACTTTAGATTGAAATAATTACAAAATCATATTCTATTATTTTTAAATAGGTATAAACTTGCTAATTACATAAATGAGGGTGATTGCAACTGTGATCCACTCTGATATAAAATATTTAGGCTGCAACTGTGGCCTAAACATTAAATTAAAGATATTTATTAGATATTTTAAACTATAAGATTTTTTACCCTATTGGCGTTCCGTAACCGACTGTGCCCCTAAGCACCATGGGCCACCTAAATCTGGAGTATATTTTAACAAATAACTCCTAAACCACAAAAGATAGAATCGTGCCGTTTTTGGCAACGTGATCTTTGTGACACACTGAATGGAAACAATAAATAACTGAATAATACCACAAAAATATTTAATCTACCATCAGTGTGAAAAATATGCCGATTAAGAACCTGGATTGGCCTTCCATTAAGGCTTTACTTGGCTGGGGATTTTCCTGTCATCCTGATAGAATTTTCCTCAGGAGGCCATTCCAGTAGAAGGTTGTTGATCTGATTTTCGGGGTCATCCGCTGGGATGAGACGGTCTCCACTCGCTTCCCGGTGCAGCACTCTGCCCAAATGGTTCCGGAAACCTTGCGGTGTTAACAAAAGGGCCTTTGGCAGAGAGGTGAGTCATGGTCTTCTACCAGTCTTCACTGTATTTGGTATATTTAGGAGTGTTACTGTATGATGGTTTAGGCTGTATTAGGATCATTGCAGTGAATTTAAACCTTAGCTCCATAATCTTTAATTACATTGGTATTATAAATAGGACTTTATTAAAGTTCATTTCTTTAAATCATTTTCAAATAAATAAAAAATATTTTAAAGTGATTGTATGATGGTTCAGGTTGTATTAGCATAATTTCAATATATTTAAACCTTAGTTCTATAGTCTTTAATTATACCAGTATTTTAAATAGGACTTTAAAAAGGTTATTTATTAAAATTAAAATTTTAAATCAATAAATAAATTAACATGAATCATTTTTTCAATTGGCTATGGGACACGAGCCGAGGACTGATCCACCTACGGCTGGCCACCATGGATGAGGGTGTATAGTAATGAAAGGCCGAAACACCCTGTGACTCTATGGTTTACTACTGATGACGTGTCTCACAATTTAGGATATCGTTGGGTTAAAGGGAACTTTAATCTTAGCTCATACCCTTAACCTTAAGTAGGATTTAATGCGTTTCCTCTCCCTGAACCTAAACATAACCGTCAGTGTCTTCAGCTGCATACTAAGAACTCTAAGCCTAAACCTCTAACCCTAAATATAACCGTCAGTTTCGAACCCTAGGCCTAAACCTTAACTCTTAGCATAACCGTTAGTTTTAACCCTAAACTCTTAGAATCCTATTAGCTTTAAATATAATGTTTTAAGTCTTAACATTAACTTTAAATGTATTTGACCTCTGACCTTTAACTTTAGGTTTTAGGTCTGCAGGGAACCGAGTCTTCCCAACCTCTCCCCAAACCTATCCTAACCCCAAAGTTCCTTGCCTTGGACCCTGTCCCGGGACCGTTACCCTTATTGTCTTTTACCCTACCTATTTTCCATAACCCTTACCTTACTCGGTGCCCATGTTTGACCTTAAAATCACAGGCATTTACACTAACATAGGTTATTACACGGTCGTTAGCCTTCGTCGTACAATGGCCTAACTTTAACTAGAAATGACCCCGAATCTCAACCCCCAGGCCCTGATTTAAATTTTAACCCTTAAGCGGGTATCTCGGCTCATGGAGGGTCTTTACAACAATTTAGCTAAAAGCAAAGTCTTTAGCTCTTAAAATTTAAACAGGCGACACCGGTCGACCGTCATAGTGGAGGAGGCTGAAAATGAGGCCTGAGTGGCTGGCCCGTGCACAACGCTGGTTCCGGGTTCTTCCCGGGGCAGCGGATTATTTTACCCTAACCTAACCCAGCCAGTGCCGCCCTCGGTCACCTTGTTGGAAGCTATCTCCATGTCCTAGTGGGTAGAGGTTAAAACATTATCTTAATTGTTAACCTCACTATATAAAAGATAATACCATTTTAATATAGATACCCACCTAGGCACCCTATTAGCTGGGGACAACAGTTCTGCTGCTTATCCACAAGCACATGCTGTGATGATTGGACTGAGAGACACGGGTGATCCGTTGTTTAGGGCGGCCGAACAAACGGGCTCGAATGCGTCGGCAGGGGAGATAGGACGGGACGTTAGACCTCGGGCGTAAGCGCATACGGCGTCAAGGTTCAGTTGGCGTGCTCTGGAGCATGATTTGGGATTAGCCCGAATCTAGTGTAGGGGTCCGTGCCACCCTCGGAAGGAACGGGTAGGCCGATCACGACCCGCGATCTCATGCCATCCTCGGAGGTCCAGTCCACCCCGAGCCGATAGGCGATCTCTTAGCTTAGGCTCTGGTTGCGTGCCTCAGCCTGTCGCCCAATGCTGTCCTGGGGCATCCTTAATTGATCCCCGTCGGCCCTCCGGGACCCCTAAATAGGCGCCTGCAGGTCCAATCTGTCCCACTCAGAGCGTTAAAGCTCAGGCATGAGTGATTTAACATGCGTCGTAGGTTATTAGGCCTGTGTATAATCTTAATACTTGATGTTATTTATTTATTAAATAGGCTAAACATCGCTGAGTAGGGAAACAGAGGTGATTGCAACTGTATTCACTCTGATATAAAATATTTGGGCTGCAACTGTGGCCTGAATCACAAATTAGAGACGTTTAGTAGATATTTTAATTTAAAAATATAAAAATATATAATTCTTACTTTAGCAGCGATCTGAAATATTGATTTTTAAATGTGAAATGTATCATAGGTTATTAGACTTTAGATTGAAATAATTACAAAATCATATTCTATTATTTTTAAATAGGTATAAACTTGCTAATTACATAAATGAGGGTGATTGCAACTGTGATCCACTCTGATATAAAATATTTAGGCTGCAACTGTGGCCTAAACATTAAATTAAAGATATTTATTAGATATTTTAAACTATAAGATTTTTTACCCTATTGGCGTTCCGTAACCGACTGTGCCCCTAAGCACCATGGGCCACCTAAATCTGGAGTATATTTTAACAAATAACTCCTAAACCACAAAAGATAGAATCGTGCCGTTTTTGGCAACGTGATCTTTGTGACACACTGAATGGAAACAATAAATAACTGAATAATACCACAAAAATATTTAATCTACCATCAGTGTGAAAAATATGCCGATTAAGAACCTGGATTGGCCTTCCATTAAGGCTTTACTTGGCTGGGGATTTTCCTGTCATCCTGATAGAATTTTCCTCAGGAGGCCATTCCAGTAGAAGGTTGTTGATCTGATTTTCGGGGTCATCCGCTGGGATGAGACGGTCTCCACTCGCTTCCCGGTGCAGCACTCTGCCCAAATGGTTCCGGAAACCTTGCGGTGTTAACAAAAGGGCCTTTGGCAGAGAGGTGAGTCATGGTCTTCTACCAGTCTTCACTGTATTTGGTATATTTAGGAGTGTTACTGTATGATGGTTTAGGCTGTATTAGGATCATTGCAGTGAATTTAAACCTTAGCTCCATAATCTTTAATTACATTGGTATTATAAATAGGACTTTATTAAAGTTCATTTCTTTAAATCATTTTCAAATAAATAAAAAATATTTTAAAGTGATTGTATGATGGTTCAGGTTGTATTAGCATAATTTCAATATATTTAAACCTTAGTTCTATAGTCTTTAATTATACCAGTATTTTAAATAGGACTTTAAAAAGGTTATTTATTAAAATTAAAATTTTAAATCAATAAATAAATTAACATGAATCATTTTTTCAATTGGCTATGGGACACGAGCCGAGGACTGATCCACCTACGGCTGGCCACCATGGATGAGGGTGTATAGTAATGAAAGGCCGAAACACCCTGTGACTCTATGGTTTACTACTGATGACGTGTCTCACAATTTAGGATATCGTTGGGTTAAAGGGAACTTTAATCTTAGCTCATACCCTTAACCTTAAGTAGGATTTAATGCGTTTCCTCTCCCTGAACCTAAACATAACCGTCAGTGTCTTCAGCTGCATACTAAGAACTCTAAGCCTAAACCTCTAACCCTAAATATAACCGTCAGTTTCGAACCCTAGGCCTAAACCTTAACTCTTAGCATAACCGTTAGTTTTAACCCTAAACTCTTAGAATCCTATTAGCTTTAAATATAATGTTTTAAGTCTTAACATTAACTTTAAATGTATTTGACCTCTGACCTTTAACTTTAGGTTTTAGGTCTGCAGGGAACCGAGTCTTCCCAACCTCTCCCCAAACCTATCCTAACCCCAAAGTTCCTTGCCTTGGACCCTGTCCCGGGACCGTTACCCTTATTGTCTTTTACCCTACCTATTTTCCATAACCCTTACCTTACTCGGTGCCCATGTTTGACCTTAAAATCACAGGCATTTACACTAACATAGGTTATTACACGGTCGTTAGCCTTCGTCGTACAATGGCCTAACTTTAACTAGAAATGACCCCGAATCTCAACCCCCAGGCCCTGATTTAAATTTTAACCCTTAAGCGGGTATCTCGGCTCATGGAGGGTCTTTACAACAATTTAGCTAAAAGCAAAGTCTTTAGCTCTTAAAATTTAAACAGGCGACACCGGTCGACCGTCATAGTGGAGGAGGCTGAAAATGAGGCCTGAGTGGCTGGCCCGTGCACAACGCTGGTTCCGGGTTCTTCCCGGGGCAGCGGATTATTTTACCCTAACCCTAACCCTAACCCTAACCCTAACCCTAACCCTAACCCTTAATCTTAGCTCATACCCTTAACCTTAAGTAGGATTTAATGCGTTTCCTCTCCCTGAACCTAAACATAACCGTCAGTGTCTTCAGCTGCTTATTAAGAACTCTAAGCCTAAACCTTTAACCCTAAATATAACCGTCAGTTTCGAACCCTAGGCCTAAACCTTAACTCTTACCATAACCGTTAGTTTTAACCCTAAACTCTTAGAACCCTATTAGCTTTAAATATAATGTTTTAAGTCTTAACATTAACCTTAAATGTATTTGACCTCTGACCTTTAACTTTAGGTTTTAGGTCTGCAGGGAACCGAGTCTTCCCAACCTCTCCCCAAACCTATCCTAACCCCAAAGTTCCTTGCCTTGGACCCTGTCCCGGGACCGTTACCCTTATTGTCTTTAACCCTACCTATTTTCCATAACCCTTACCTTACTCGGTGCCCATGTTTGACCTGAAAGTCACAGGCATTTACACTAACATAGGTTATTACACGGTCGTTAGCCTTCGTCGTACAATGGCCTAACTTTAACTAGAAATGACCCCGAATCTCAACCCCCAGGCCCTGATTTAAATCTTAACCCTTAAGCGGGTATCTCGGCTCATGGAGGGTCTTTAGAACAATTTAGCTAAAAGCAAAGTCTTCAGCTCTTAAAATTTAAACAGGCGACACCGGTCGACCGTCATAGTGGAGGAGGCTGAAAATGAGGCCTGAGTGGCTGGCCCGTGCACAACGCTGGTTCCGGGTTCTTCCCGGGGCAGCGGATTATTTTACCCTAACCTAACCCTAACCCTAACCCTAACCCTAACCCTAACCCTAACCCTAACCCTGGACCCGAGTCTCCCTACCCTATCCCCAAAACCTAAACCTAACCCCACTGTTCCCTGCCTTGGACCCTGTCCCGGGACCGTTACCCTATTTGTCATTACCCTAATCCCTTTTCCCCAACCTTAACCTAACTCGGGACCCGTGCAGAACCCTGAAGCCACGGCTCTTTTCCCCTAACCCTATCCAGCCAGTGCCACCCGACGGAGTTGGACTTCGGACCATCTCTTCATCTCCCAATAGCCTGAAAAATAGAAAAGAGACATTAAGCAAAATACCACAAATAAATTAAATAAAATACATCAAGGAAAGGGTAAAGTAAACACTTACCTGCTTACCATAATTACCATAAGGGGAAAACTTCCCATCAAAACAATAATCACAAAAACAGAAAGAAAAAATACCACAAAGAAATGAAATAAAACACCTACACCAAAGAAAGGTTAAACACTTACCTTCTTACCACAATTACCAAAAGGGGAAAACTAAGCCACAAAAAGAAGGAAAACATCATGTTGAGAGAGACAGATGCTGTGTGAGAGACAGGTACTGTATGGGAGACAGGTACTGTGTGAGAGACAGGACTGTGTGAGAGACAGTTGCTGGGTGAGAGACAGCTACCGAGAAAGGTACTGTGTGAGAGACAGGACTGTGTGAGAGACAGTTGCTGTGTGAGAGACAGCTACCGAGAGAGAGACAAGTGCTGTGTGAGAGACAGCGGCTAAATTCCCATCAAAACAATAATCATAAAACCTGGAAAAAACTACAAAGAATAAGAAATAAAATATTTACACATCAAAACCACAATTACCAAAAGGGGAAACTCCCATCAAAACAATAATCACAAAACCGGACAAGATTAAAAGGAAAAACAACTTAAGGAACCTGCAAAAAAAGTAAAAATTAACCACAAAAAGGAGAAAGAAATAAAATTAAATACTTACCTGTTGTATTTACCTGCCTGGGGGAGCAGAAGTCCTGAAAGAAAGGAAAAAAGACAAAAAATAACAAAGAAATGTCATAAATCATTTTCAGAAAAATTCAAAATTAAATAAATACTTACCTGGTGCACTTTTCTGAAGCTAAATAAATAAGAGGAAAATATTTTCAGAAAAAAGGAAAAAAGGAGAAAAGTTATTTAATTGTTCTTGGCTGTTTAAGAGAATTTTTTCAACAAAGGGGCGGATCTCAAAGACTATAAAAGGTGACTTACCAAAATTTTGAGCATTCTAGAATCAAGACAGCCATGAGAAGCATCAGTAATAGTAATGTTCCTTTTTCTTTTAAATAAACTGGGGTGATTAAAGCAAGTCTGTGCCTGATGAAGGTTGAATAAAACCGAAACGTAGCGCTAAAAGACTTGCTAAATAAAGAGCTCATAGTGTAACCAAGGGGAGGGATGTATTTCGGAGCTAAAAGGGGAGATTGGAGGGGTCTGGGACTGATAATGTCGTGGTAGGCCCGTGCATAACGTTGGTTCTGGGCCTGCATGGACCCGAGTCTCCCTACCCTATCCCCAAAACCTAAACCTAACCCCACTGTTCCCTGCCTTGGACCCTGTCCCGGGACCGTTACCCTATTTGTCATTACCCTAATCCCTTTTCCCCAACCTTAACCTAACTCGGGACCCGTGCAGAACCCTGAAGCCACGGCTCTTTTCCCCTAACCCTATCCAGCCAGTGCCACCCGACGGAGTTGGACTTCGGACCATCTCTTCATCTCCCAATAGCCTGAAAAATAGAAAAGAGACATTAAGCAAAATACCACAAATAAATTAAATAAAATACATCAAGGAAAGGGTAAAGTAAACACTTACCTGCTTACCATAATTACCATAAGGGGAAAACTTCCCATCAAAACAATAATCACAAAAACAGAAAGAAAAAATACCACAAAGAAATGAAATAAAACACCTACACCAAAGAAAGGTTAAACACTTACCTTCTTACCACAATTACCAAAAGGGGAAAACTAAGCCACAAAAAGAAGGAAAACATCATGTTGAGAGAGACAGATGCTGTGTGAGAGACAGGTACTGTATGGGAGACAGGTACTGTGTGAGAGACAGGACTGTGTGAGAGACAGTTGCTGGGTGAGAGACAGCTACCGAGAAAGGTACTGTGTGAGAGACAGGACTGTGTGAGAGACAGTTGCTGTGTGAGAGACAGCTACCGAGAGAGAGACAAGTGCTGTGTGAGAGACAGCGGCTAAATTCCCATCAAAACAATAATCATAAAACCTGGAAAAAACTACAAAGAATAAGAAATAAAATATTTACACATCAAAACCACAATTACCAAAAGGGGAAACTCCCATCAAAACAATAATCACAAAACCGGACAAGATTAAAAGGAAAAACAACTTAAGGAACCTGCAAAAAAAGTAAAAATTAACCACAAAAAGGAGAAAGAAATAAAATTAAATACTTACCTGTTGTATTTACCTGCCTGGGGGAGCAGAAGTCCTGAAAGAAAGGAAAAAAGACAAAAAATAACAAAGAAATGTCATAAATCATTTTCAGAAAAATTCAAAATTAAATAAATACTTACCTGGTGCACTTTTCTGAAGCTAAATAAATAAGAGGAAAATATTTTCAGAAAAAAGGAAAAAAGGAGAAAAGTTATTTAATTGTTCTTGGCTGTTTAAGAGAATTTTTTCAACAAAGGGGCGGATCTCAAAGACTATAAAAGGTGACTTACCAAAATTTTGAGCATTCTAGAATCAAGACAGCCATGAGAAGCATCAGTAATAGTAATGTTCCTTTTTCTTTTAAATAAACTGGGGTGATTAAAGCAAGTCTGTGCCTGATGAAGGTTGAATAAAACCGAAACGTAGCGCTAAAAGACTTGCTAAATAAAGAGCTCATAGTGTAACCAAGGGGAGGGATGTATTTCGGAGCTAAAAGGGGAGATTGGAGGGGTCTGGGACTGATAATGTCGTGGTAGGCCCGTGCATAACGTTGGTTCTGGGCCTGCATGGACCCGAGTCTCCCTACCCTATCCCCAAAACCTAAACCTAACCCCACTGTTCCCTGCCTTGGACCCTGTCCCGGGACCGTTACCCTATTTGTCATTACCCTAATCCCTTTTCCCCAACCTTAACCTAACTCGGGACCCGTGCAGAACCCTGAAGCCACGGCTCTTTTCCCCTAACCCTATCCAGCCAGTGCCACCCGACGGAGTTGGACTTCGGACCATCTCTTCATCTCCCAATAGCCTGAAAAATAGAAAAGAGACATTAAGCAAAATACCACAAATAAATTAAATAAAATACATCAAGGAAAGGGTAAAGTAAACACTTACCTGCTTACCATAATTACCATAAGGGGAAAACTTCCCATCAAAACAATAATCACAAAAACAGAAAGAAAAAATACCACAAAGAAATGAAATAAAACACCTACACCAAAGAAAGGTTAAACACTTACCTTCTTACCACAATTACCAAAAGGGGAAAACTAAGCCACAAAAAGAAGGAAAACATCATGTTGAGAGAGACAGATGCTGTGTGAGAGACAGGTACTGTATGGGAGACAGGTACTGTGTGAGAGACAGGACTGTGTGAGAGACAGTTGCTGGGTGAGAGACAGCTACCGAGAAAGGTACTGTGTGAGAGACAGGACTGTGTGAGAGACAGTTGCTGTGTGAGAGACAGCTACCGAGAGAGAGACAAGTGCTGTGTGAGAGACAGCGGCTAAATTCCCATCAAAACAATAATCATAAAACCTGGAAAAAACTACAAAGAATAAGAAATAAAATATTTACACATCAAAACCACAATTACCAAAAGGGGAAACTCCCATCAAAACAATAATCACAAAACCGGACAAGATTAAAAGGAAAAACAACTTAAGGAACCTGCAAAAAAAGTAAAAATTAACCACAAAAAGGAGAAAGAAATAAAATTAAATACTTACCTGTTGTATTTACCTGCCTGGGGGAGCAGAAGTCCTGAAAGAAAGGAAAAAAGACAAAAAATAACAAAGAAATGTCATAAATCATTTTCAGAAAAATTCAAAATTAAATAAATACTTACCTGGTGCACTTTTCTGAAGCTAAATAAATAAGAGGAAAATATTTTCAGAAAAAAGGAAAAAAGGAGAAAAGTTATTTAATTGTTCTTGGCTGTTTAAGAGAATTTTTTCAACAAAGGGGCGGATCTCAAAGACTATAAAAGGTGACTTACCAAAATTTTGAGCATTCTAGAATCAAGACAGCCATGAGAAGCATCAGTAATAGTAATGTTCCTTTTTCTTTTAAATAAACTGGGGTGATTAAAGCAAGTCTGTGCCTGATGAAGGTTGAATAAAACCGAAACGTAGCGCTAAAAGACTTGCTAAATAAAGAGCTCATAGTGTAACCAAGGGGAGGGATGTATTTCGGAGCTAAAAGGGGAGATTGGAGGGGTCTGGGACTGATAATGTCGTGGTAGGCCCGTGCATAACGTTGGTTCTGGGCCTGCATGGACCCGAGTCTCCCTACCCTATCCCCAAAACCTAAACCTAACCCCACTGTTCCCTGCCTTGGACCCTGTCCCGGGACCGTTACCCTATTTGTCATTACCCTAATCCCTTTTCCCCAACCTTAACCTAACTCGGGACCCGTGCAGAACCCTGAAGCCACGGCTCTTTTCCCCTAACCCTATCCAGCCAGTGCCACCCGACGGAGTTGGACTTCGGACCATCTCTTCATCTCCCAATAGCCTGAAAAATAGAAAAGAGACATTAAGCAAAATACCACAAATAAATTAAATAAAATACATCAAGGAAAGGGTAAAGTAAACACTTACCTGCTTACCATAATTACCATAAGGGGAAAACTTCCCATCAAAACAATAATCACAAAAACAGAAAGAAAAAATACCACAAAGAAATGAAATAAAACACCTACACCAAAGAAAGGTTAAACACTTACCTTCTTACCACAATTACCAAAAGGGGAAAACTAAGCCACAAAAAGAAGGAAAACATCATGTTGAGAGAGACAGATGCTGTGTGAGAGACAGGTACTGTATGGGAGACAGGTACTGTGTGAGAGACAGGACTGTGTGAGAGACAGTTGCTGGGTGAGAGACAGCTACCGAGAAAGGTACTGTGTGAGAGACAGGACTGTGTGAGAGACAGTTGCTGTGTGAGAGACAGCTACCGAGAGAGAGACAAGTGCTGTGTGAGAGACAGCGGCTAAATTCCCATCAAAACAATAATCATAAAACCTGGAAAAAACTACAAAGAATAAGAAATAAAATATTTACACATCAAAACCACAATTACCAAAAGGGGAAACTCCCATCAAAACAATAATCACAAAACCGGACAAGATTAAAAGGAAAAACAACTTAAGGAACCTGCAAAAAAAGTAAAAATTAACCACAAAAAGGAGAAAGAAATAAAATTAAATACTTACCTGTTGTATTTACCTGCCTGGGGGAGCAGAAGTCCTGAAAGAAAGGAAAAAAGACAAAAAATAACAAAGAAATGTCATAAATCATTTTCAGAAAAATTCAAAATTAAATAAATACTTACCTGGTGCACTTTTCTGAAGCTAAATAAATAAGAGGAAAATATTTTCAGAAAAAAGGAAAAAAGGAGAAAAGTTATTTAATTGTTCTTGGCTGTTTAAGAGAATTTTTTCAACAAAGGGGCGGATCTCAAAGACTATAAAAGGTGACTTACCAAAATTTTGAGCATTCTAGAATCAAGACAGCCATGAGAAGCATCAGTAATAGTAATGTTCCTTTTTCTTTTAAATAAACTGGGGTGATTAAAGCAAGTCTGTGCCTGATGAAGGTTGAATAAAACCGAAACGTAGTGCTAAAAGACTTGCTAAATAAAGAGCTCATAGTGTAACCAAGGGGAGGGATGTATTTCGGAGCTAAAAGGGGAGATTGGAGGGGTCTGGGACTGATAATGTCGTGGTAGGCCCGTGCATAACGTTGGTTCTGGGCCTGCATGGACCCGAGTCTCCCTACCCTATCCCCAAAACCTAAACCTAACCCCACTGTTCCCTGCCTTGGACCCTGTCCCGGGACCGTTACCCTATTTGTCATTACCCTAATCCCTTTTCCCCAACCTTAACCTAACTCGGGACCCGTGCAGAACCCTGAAGCCACGGCTCTTTTCCCCTAACCCTATCCAGCCAGTGCCACCCGACGGAGTTGGACTTCGGACCATCTCTTCATCTCCCAATAGCCTGAAAAATAGAAAAGAGACATTAAGCAAAATACCACAAATAAATTAAATAAAATACATCAAGGAAAGGGTAAAGTAAACACTTACCTGCTTACCATAATTACCATAAGGGGAAAACTTCCCATCAAAACAATAATCACAAAAACAGAAAGAAAAAATACCACAAAGAAATGAAATAAAACACCTACACCAAAGAAAGGTTAAACACTTACCTTCTTACCACAATTACCAAAAGGGGAAAACTAAGCCACAAAAAGAAGGAAAACATCATGTTGAGAGAGACAGATGCTGTGTGAGAGACAGGTACTGTATGGGAGACAGGTACTGTGTGAGAGACAGGACTGTGTGAGAGACAGTTGCTGGGTGAGAGACAGCTACCGAGAAAGGTACTGTGTGAGAGACAGGACTGTGTGAGAGACAGTTGCTGTGTGAGAGACAGCTACCGAGAGAGAGACAAGTGCTGTGTGAGAGACAGCGGCTAAATTCCCATCAAAACAATAATCATAAAACCTGGAAAAAACTACAAAGAATAAGAAATAAAATATTTACACATCAAAACCACAATTACCAAAAGGGGAAACTCCCATCAAAACAATAATCACAAAACCGGACAAGATTAAAAGGAAAAACAACTTAAGGAACCTGCAAAAAAAGTAAAAATTAACCACAAAAAGGAGAAAGAAATAAAATTAAATACTTACCTGTTGTATTTACCTGCCTGGGGGAGCAGAAGTCCTGAAAGAAAGGAAAAAAGACAAAAAATAACAAAGAAATGTCATAAATCATTTTCAGAAAAATTCAAAATTAAATAAATACTTACCTGGTGCACTTTTCTGAAGCTAAATAAATAAGAGGAAAATATTTTCAGAAAAAAGGAAAAAAGGAGAAAAGTTATTTAATTGTTCTTGGCTGTTTAAGAGAATTTTTTCAACAAAGGGGCGGATCTCAAAGACTATAAAAGGTGACTTACCAAAATTTTGAGCATTCTAGAATCAAGACAGCCATGAGAAGCATCAGTAATAGTAATGTTCCTTTTTCTTTTAAATAAACTGGGGTGATTAAAGCAAGTCTGTGCCTGATGAAGGTTGAATAAAACCGAAACGTAGCGCTAAAAGACTTGCTAAATAAAGAGCTCATAGTGTAACCAAGGGGAGGGATGTATTTCGGAGCTAAAAGGGGAGATTGGAGGGGTCTGGGACTGATAATGTCGTGGTAGGCCCGTGCATAACGTTGGTTCTGGGCCTGCATGGACCCGAGTCTCCCTACCCTATCCCCAAAACCTAAACCTAACCCCACTGTTCCCTGCCTTGGACCCTGTCCCGGGACCGTTACCCTATTTGTCATTACCCTAATCCCTTTTCCCCAACCTTAACCTAACTCGGGACCCGTGCAGAACCCTGAAGCCACGGCTCTTTTCCCCTAACCCTATCCAGCCAGTGCCACCCGACGGAGTTGGACTTCGGACCATCTCTTCATCTCCCAATAGCCTGAAAAATAGAAAAGAGACATTAAGCAAAATACCACAAATAAATTAAATAAAATACATCAAGGAAAGGGTAAAGTAAACACTTACCTGCTTACCATAATTACCATAAGGGGAAAACTTCCCATCAAAACAATAATCACAAAAACAGAAAGAAAAAATACCACAAAGAAATGAAATAAAACACCTACACCAAAGAAAGGTTAAACACTTACCTTCTTACCACAATTACCAAAAGGGGAAAACTAAGCCACAAAAAGAAGGAAAACATCATGTTGAGAGAGACAGATGCTGTGTGAGAGACAGGTACTGTATGGGAGACAGGTACTGTGTGAGAGACAGGACTGTGTGAGAGACAGTTGCTGGGTGAGAGACAGCTACCGAGAAAGGTACTGTGTGAGAGACAGGACTGTGTGAGAGACAGTTGCTGTGTGAGAGACAGCTACCGAGAGAGAGACAAGTGCTGTGTGAGAGACAGCGGCTAAATTCCCATCAAAACAATAATCATAAAACCTGGAAAAAACTACAAAGAATAAGAAATAAAATATTTACACATCAAAACCACAATTACCAAAAGGGGAAACTCCCATCAAAACAATAATCACAAAACCGGACAAGATTAAAAGGAAAAACAACTTAAGGAACCTGCAAAAAAAGTAAAAATTAACCACAAAAAGGAGAAAGAAATAAAATTAAATACTTACCTGTTGTATTTACCTGCCTGGGGGAGCAGAAGTCCTGAAAGAAAGGAAAAAAGACAAAAAATAACAAAGAAATGTCATAAATCATTTTCAGAAAAATTCAAAATTAAATAAATACTTACCTGGTGCACTTTTCTGAAGCTAAATAAATAAGAGGAAAATATTTTCAGAAAAAAGGAAAAAAGGAGAAAAGTTATTTAATTGTTCTTGGCTGTTTAAGAGAATTTTTTCAACAAAGGGGCGGATCTCAAAGACTATAAAAGGTGACTTACCAAAATTTTGAGCATTCTAGAATCAAGACAGCCATGAGAAGCATCAGTAATAGTAATGTTCCTTTTTCTTTTAAATAAACTGGGGTGATTAAAGCAAGTCTGTGCCTGATGAAGGTTGAATAAAACCGAAACGTAGCGCTAAAAGACTTGCTAAATAAAGAGCTCATAGTGTAACCAAGGGGAGGGATGTATTTCGGAGCTAAAAGGGGAGATTGGAGGGGTCTGGGACTGATAATGTCGTGGTAGGCCCGTGCATAACGTTGGTTCTGGGCCTGCATGGACCCGAGTCTCCCTACCCTATCCCCAAAACCTAAACCTAACCCCACTGTTCCCTGCCTTGGACCCTGTCCCGGGACCGTTACCCTATTTGTCATTACCCTAATCCCTTTTCCCCAACCTTAACCTAACTCGGGACCCGTGCAGAACCCTGAAGCCACGGCTCTTTTCCCCTAACCCTATCCAGCCAGTGCCACCCGACGGAGTTGGACTTCGGACCATCTCTTCATCTCCCAATAGCCTGAAAAATAGAAAAGAGACATTAAGCAAAATACCACAAATAAATTAAATAAAATACATCAAGGAAAGGGTAAAGTAAACACTTACCTGCTTACCATAATTACCATAAGGGGAAAACTTCCCATCAAAACAATAATCACAAAAACAGAAAGAAAAAATACCACAAAGAAATGAAATAAAACACCTACACCAAAGAAAGGTTAAACACTTACCTTCTTACCACAATTACCAAAAGGGGAAAACTAAGCCACAAAAAGAAGGAAAACATCATGTTGAGAGAGACAGATGCTGTGTGAGAGACAGGTACTGTATGGGAGACAGGTACTGTGTGAGAGACAGGACTGTGTGAGAGACAGTTGCTGGGTGAGAGACAGCTACCGAGAAAGGTACTGTGTGAGAGACAGGACTGTGTGAGAGACAGTTGCTGTGTGAGAGACAGCTACCGAGAGAGAGACAAGTGCTGTGTGAGAGACAGCGGCTAAATTCCCATCAAAACAATAATCATAAAACCTGGAAAAAACTACAAAGAATAAGAAATAAAATATTTACACATCAAAACCACAATTACCAAAAGGGGAAACTCCCATCAAAACAATAATCACAAAACCGGACAAGATTAAAAGGAAAAACAACTTAAGGAACCTGCAAAAAAAGTAAAAATTAACCACAAAAAGGAGAAAGAAATAAAATTAAATACTTACCTGTTGTATTTACCTGCCTGGGGGAGCAGAAGTCCTGAAAGAAAGGAAAAAAGACAAAAAATAACAAAGAAATGTCATAAATCATTTTCAGAAAAATTCAAAATTAAATAAATACTTACCTGGTGCACTTTTCTGAAGCTAAATAAATAAGAGGAAAATATTTTCAGAAAAAAGGAAAAAAGGAGAAAAGTTATTTAATTGTTCTTGGCTGTTTAAGAGAATTTTTTCAACAAAGGGGCGGATCTCAAAGACTATAAAAGGTGACTTACCAAAATTTTGAGCATTCTAGAATCAAGACAGCCATGAGAAGCATCAGTAATAGTAATGTTCCTTTTTCTTTTAAATAAACTGGGGTGATTAAAGCAAGTCTGTGCCTGATGAAGGTTGAATAAAACCGAAACGTAGCGCTAAAAGACTTGCTAAATAAAGAGCTCATAGTGTAACCAAGGGGAGGGATGTATTTCGGAGCTAAAAGGGGAGATTGGAGGGGTCTGGGACTGATAATGTCGTGGTAGGCCCGTGCATAACGTTGGTTCTGGGCCTGCATGGACCCGAGTCTCCCTACCCTATCCCCAAAACCTAAACCTAACCCCACTGTTCCCTGCCTTGGACCCTGTCCCGGGACCGTTACCCTATTTGTCATTACCCTAATCCCTTTTCCCCAACCTTAACCTAACTCGGGACCCGTGCAGAACCCTGAAGCCACGGCTCTTTTCCCCTAACCCTATCCAGCCAGTGCCACCCGACGGAGTTGGACTTCGGACCATCTCTTCATCTCCCAATAGCCTGAAAAATAGAAAAGAGACATTAAGCAAAATACCACAAATAAATTAAATAAAATACATCAAGGAAAGGGTAAAGTAAACACTTACCTGCTTACCATAATTACCATAAGGGGAAAACTTCCCATCAAAACAATAATCACAAAAACAGAAAGAAAAAATACCACAAAGAAATGAAATAAAACACCTACACCAAAGAAAGGTTAAACACTTACCTTCTTACCACAATTACCAAAAGGGGAAAACTAAGCCACAAAAAGAAGGAAAACATCATGTTGAGAGAGACAGATGCTGTGTGAGAGACAGGTACTGTATGGGAGACAGGTACTGTGTGAGAGACAGGACTGTGTGAGAGACAGTTGCTGGGTGAGAGACAGCTACCGAGAAAGGTACTGTGTGAGAGACAGGACTGTGTGAGAGACAGTTGCTGTGTGAGAGACAGCTACCGAGAGAGAGACAAGTGCTGTGTGAGAGACAGCGGCTAAATTCCCATCAAAACAATAATCATAAAACCTGGAAAAAACTACAAAGAATAAGAAATAAAATATTTACACATCAAAACCACAATTACCAAAAGGGGAAACTCCCATCAAAACAATAATCACAAAACCGGACAAGATTAAAAGGAAAAACAACTTAAGGAACCTGCAAAAAAAGTAAAAATTAACCACAAAAAGGAGAAAGAAATAAAATTAAATACTTACCTGTTGTATTTACCTGCCTGGGGGAGCAGAAGTCCTGAAAGAAAGGAAAAAAGACAAAAAATAACAAAGAAATGTCATAAATCATTTTCAGAAAAATTCAAAATTAAATAAATACTTACCTGGTGCACTTTTCTGAAGCTAAATAAATAAGAGGAAAATATTTTCAGAAAAAAGGAAAAAAGGAGAAAAGTTATTTAATTGTTCTTGGCTGTTTAAGAGAATTTTTTCAACAAAGGGGCGGATCTCAAAGACTATAAAAGGTGACTTACCAAAATTTTGAGCATTCTAGAATCAAGACAGCCATGAGAAGCATCAGTAATAGTAATGTTCCTTTTTCTTTTAAATAAACTGGGGTGATTAAAGCAAGTCTGTGCCTGATGAAGGTTGAATAAAACCGAAACGTAGCGCTAAAAGACTTGCTAAATAAAGAGCTCATAGTGTAACCAAGGGGAGGGATGTATTTCGGAGCTAAAAGGGGAGATTGGAGGGGTCTGGGACTGATAATGTCGTGGTAGGCCCGTGCATAACGTTGGTTCTGGGCCTGCATGGACCCGAGTCTCCCTACCCTATCCCCAAAACCTAAACCTAACCCCACTGTTCCCTGCCTTGGACCCTGTCCCGGGACCGTTACCCTATTTGTCATTACCCTAATCCCTTTTCCCCAACCTTAACCTAACTCGGGACCCGTGCAGAACCCTGAAGCCACGGCTCTTTTCCCCTAACCCTATCCAGCCAGTGCCACCCGACGGAGTTGGACTTCGGACCATCTCTTCATCTCCCAATAGCCTGAAAAATAGAAAAGAGACATTAAGCAAAATACCACAAATAAATTAAATAAAATACATCAAGGAAAGGGTAAAGTAAACACTTACCTGCTTACCATAATTACCATAAGGGGAAAACTTCCCATCAAAACAATAATCACAAAAACAGAAAGAAAAAATACCACAAAGAAATGAAATAAAACACCTACACCAAAGAAAGGTTAAACACTTACCTTCTTACCACAATTACCAAAAGGGGAAAACTAAGCCACAAAAAGAAGGAAAACATCATGTTGAGAGAGACAGATGCTGTGTGAGAGACAGGTACTGTATGGGAGACAGGTACTGTGTGAGAGACAGGACTGTGTGAGAGACAGTTGCTGGGTGAGAGACAGCTACCGAGAAAGGTACTGTGTGAGAGACAGGACTGTGTGAGAGACAGTTGCTGTGTGAGAGACAGCTACCGAGAGAGAGACAAGTGCTGTGTGAGAGACAGCGGCTAAATTCCCATCAAAACAATAATCATAAAACCTGGAAAAAACTACAAAGAATAAGAAATAAAATATTTACACATCAAAACCACAATTACCAAAAGGGGAAACTCCCATCAAAACAATAATCACAAAACCGGACAAGATTAAAAGGAAAAACAACTTAAGGAACCTGCAAAAAAAGTAAAAATTAACCACAAAAAGGAGAAAGAAATAAAATTAAATACTTACCTGTTGTATTTACCTGCCTGGGGGAGCAGAAGTCCTGAAAGAAAGGAAAAAAGACAAAAAATAACAAAGAAATGTCATAAATCATTTTCAGAAAAATTCAAAATTAAATAAATACTTACCTGGTGCACTTTTCTGAAGCTAAATAAATAAGAGGAAAATATTTTCAGAAAAAAGGAAAAAAGGAGAAAAGTTATTTAATTGTTCTTGGCTGTTTAAGAGAATTTTTTCAACAAAGGGGCGGATCTCAAAGACTATAAAAGGTGACTTACCAAAATTTTGAGCATTCTAGAATCAAGACAGCCATGAGAAGCATCAGTAATAGTAATGTTCCTTTTTCTTTTAAATAAACTGGGGTGATTAAAGCAAGTCTGTGCCTGATGAAGGTTGAATAAAACCGAAACGTAGCGCTAAAAGACTTGCTAAATAAAGAGCTCATAGTGTAACCAAGGGGAGGGATGTATTTCGGAGCTAAAAGGGGAGATTGGAGGGGTCTGGGACTGATAATGTCGTGGTAGGCCCGTGCATAACGTTGGTTCTGGGCCTGCATGGACCCGAGTCTCCCTACCCTATCCCCAAAACCTAAACCTAACCCCACTGTTCCCTGCCTTGGACCCTGTCCCGGGACCGTTACCCTATTTGTCATTACCCTAATCCCTTTTCCCCAACCTTAACCTAACTCGGGACCCGTGCAGAACCCTGAAGCCACGGCTCTTTTCCCCTAACCCTAACCCTAACCCTTTTTTACCCTATTGGCGTTCCGTAACCGACTGTGCCCCTAAGCATCATGGGCCACCTAAATCTGGAGTATATTTTAACAAATAACTCCTAAACCACAAAAGATAGAATCGTGCCGTTTTTGGCAACGTGATCTTTGTGACACACTGAATGGAAACAATAAATAACTGAATAATACCAAAAAAATATTTAATCTACCATCAGTGTGAAAAATATGCCGATTAAGAACCTGGATTGGCCTTCCATTAAGGCTTTACTTGGCTGGGGATTTTCCTGTCATCCTGATAGAATTTTCCTCAGGAGGCCATTCCAGTAGAAGGTTGTTGATCTGATTTTCGGGGTCATCCGCTGGGATGAGACGGTCTCCACTCGCTTCCCGGTGCAGCACTCTGCCCAAATGGTTCCGGAAACCTTGCGGTGTTAACAAAAGGGCCTTTGGCAGAGAGGTGAGTCATGGTCTTCTACCAGTCTTCACTGTATTTGGTATATTTAGGAGTGTTACTGTATGATGGTTTAGGCTGTATTAGGATCATTGCAGTGAATTTAAACCTAATCTTTAATTACATTGGTACCATAATTAGGACTTTATTAAAGTTCATTTCTTAAAATCATTTTCAAATAAATAAAAAATATTTTAAAGTGATTGTATGATGGTTCAGGTTGTATTAGCATAATTTCAATACATTTAAACCTTAGTTCTATAGTCTTTAATTATACCAGTATTTTAAATAGGACTTTAAAAAGGTTATTTATTAAAATTAAAAATTTAAATCAATAAATAAATAAACATGAAATATTTTTTCAATTGGCTATGGGACACGAGCCGAGGACTGATCCACCTACGGCTGGCCGCCATGGATGAGGGTGTATAGTAATGAAAGGCCGAAACACCCTGTGACTCTATGGTTTACTACTGATGACGTGTCTCACAATTTAGGATATCGTTGGGTTAAAGGGAACTTTAATCTTAGCTCATACCCTTAACCTTAAGTAGGATTTAATGCGTTTCCTCTCCCTGAACCTAAACATAACCGTCAGTGTCTTCAGCTGCATATTAAGAACTCTAAGCCTAAACCTCTAACCCTAAATATAACCGTCAGTTTCGAACCCTAGGCCTAAACCTTAACTCTTAGCATAATCGTTAGTTTTAACCCTAAACTCTTAGAACCCTATTAGCTTTAAATATAATGTTTTAAGTCTTAACATTAACTTTTAATGTATTTGACCTCTGACCTTTAACTTTAGGTTTTAGGTCTGCAGGGAACCGAGTCTTCCCAACCTCTCCCCAAACCTATCCTAACCCTAAAGTTCCTTGCCTTGGACCCTGTCCCGGGACCGTTACCCTTATTGTCTTTTACCCTACCTATTTTCCATAACCCTTACCTTACTCGGTGCCCATGTTTGACCTTAAAGTCACAGGCATTTACACTAACATAGGTTATTACACGGTCGTTAGCCTTCGTCGTACAATGGCCTAACTTTAACTAGAAATGACCCCGAATCTCAACCCCCAGGCCCTGATTTAAATTTTAACCCTTAAGCGGGTATCTCGGCTCATGGAGGGTCTTTACAACAATTTAGCTAAAAGCAAAGTCTTTAGCTCTTAAAATTTAAACAGGCGACACCGGTCGACCGTCATAGTGGAGGAGGCTGAAAATGAGGCCTGAGTGGCTGGCCCGTGCACAACGCTGGTTCCGGGTTCTTCCCGGGGCAGCGGATTATTTTACCCTAACCTAACCCAGCCAGTGCCGCCCTCGGTCACCTTGTTGGAAGCTATCTCCATGTCCTAGTGGGTAGAGGTTAAAACATTATCTTAATTGTTAACCTCACTATATAAAAGATAATACCATTTTAATTTAGATACCCACCTAGGCACCCTATTAGCTGGGGACAACAGTTCTGCTGCTTATCCACAAGCACATGCTGTGATGATTGGACTGAGAGACACGGGTGATCCGTTGTTTAGGGCGGCCGAACAAACGGGCTCGAATGCGTCGGCAGGGGAGATAGGACGGGACGTTAGACCTCGGGCGTAAGCGCATACGGCGTCAAGGTTCAGTTGGCGTGCTCTGGAGCATGATTTGGGATTAGCCCGAATCTAGTGTAGGGGTCCGTGCCACCCTCGGAAGGAACGGGTAGGCCGATCACGACCCGCGATCTCATGCCATCCTCGGAGGTCCAGTCCACCCCGAGCCGATAGGCGATCTCTTAGCTTAGGCTCTGGTTGCGTGCCTCAGCCTGTCGCCCAATGCTGTCCTGGGGCATCCTTAATTGATCCCCGTCGGCCCTCCGGGACCCCTAAATAGGCGCCTGCAGGTCCAATCTGTCCCACTCAGAGCGTTAAAGCTCAGGCATGAGTGATTTAACATGCGTCGTAGGTTATTAGGCCTGTGTATAATCTTAATACTTGATGTTATTTATTTATTAAATAGGCTAAACATCGCTGAGTAGGGAAACAGAGGTGATTGCAACTGTATTCACTCTGATATAAAATATTTGGGCTGCAACTGTGGCCTGAATCACAAATTAGAGACGTTTAGTAGATATTTTAATTTAAAAATATAAAAATATAAAATTCTTACTTTAGCAGCGATCTGAAATATTGATTTTTAAATGTGAAATGTATCATAGGTTATTAGACTTTAGATTGAAATAATTACAAAATCATATTCTATTATTTTTAAATAGGTATAAACTTGCTAATTACATAAATGAGGGTGATTGCAACTGTGATCCACTCTGATATAAGATATTTAGGCTGCAACTGTGGCCTAAACATTAAATTAAAGATATTTATTAGATATTTTAAACTATAAGATTTTTTACCCTATTGGCGTTCCGTAACCGACTGTGCCCCTAAGCATCATGGGCCACCTAAATCTGGAGTATATTTTAACAAATAACTCCTAAACCACAAAAGATAGAATCGTGCCGTTTTTGGCAACGTGATCTTTGTGACACACTGAATGGAAACAATAAATAACTGAATAATACCACAAAAATATTTAATCTACCATCAGTGTGAAAAATATGCCGATTAAGAACCTGGATTGGCCTTCCATTAAGGCTTTACTTGGCTGGGGATTTTCCTGTCATCCTGATAGAATTTTCCTCAGGAGGCCATTCCAGTAGAAGGTGGTTGATCTGATTTTCGGGGTCATCCGCTGGGATGAGACGGTCTCCACTCGCTTCCCGGTGCAGCACTCTGCCCAAATGGTTCCGGAAACCTTGCGGTGTTAACAAAAGGGCCTTTGGCAGAGAGGTGAGTCATGGTCTTCTACCAGTCTTCACTGTGTTTGGTATATTTAGGAGTGTTACTGTATGATGGTTTAGGCTGTATTAGGATCATTGCAGTGAATTTAAACCTTAGCTCCATAATCTTTAATTACATTGGTATTATAAATAGGACTTTATTAAAGTTCATTTCTTTAAATCATTTTCAAATAAATAAAAAATATTTTAAAGTGATTGTATGATGGTTCAGGTTGTATTAGCATAATTTCAATATATTTAAACCTTAGTTCTATAGTCTTTAATTATACCAGTATTTTAAATAGGACTTTAAAAAGGTTATTTATTCAAATTAAAATTTTAAATCAATAAATAAATAAACATGAATCATTTTTTCAATTGGCTATGGGACACGAGCCGAGGACTGATCCACCTACGGCTGGCCGCCATGGATGAGGGTGTATAGTAATGAAAGGCCGAAACACCCTGTGACTCTATGGTTTACTACTGATGACGTGTCTCACAATTTAGAATATCGTTGGGTTAAAGGGAACTTTAATCTTAGCTCATACCCTTAACCTTAAGTAGGATTTAATGCGTTACCTCTCCCTGAACCTAAACATAACCGTCAGTGTCTTCAGCTGCTTATTAAGAACTCTAAGCCTAAACCTTTAACCCTAAATATAACCATCAGTTTTGAACCCTAGGCCTTAACCTTAACTCTTAGCATAACCGTCAGTTTTAACCCTAAACTCTTAGAACCCTATTAGCTTTAAATCTAATGCTTTAAGTCTCAACATTAACCTTAAATGTATTTGACCTCTGACCTTTAACTTTAGGTTTTAGGTCTGCAGGGAACCGAGTCTTCCCAACCTCTCCCCAAACCTATCCTAACCCCAAAGTTCCTTGCCTTGGACCCTGTCCCGGGACCGTTACCCTTATTGTCTTTAACCCTACCTATTTCCCATAACCCTTACCTTACTCGGTGCCCATGTTTGACCTGAAAGTCGCAGGCATTTACACTAACATAGGTTATTACACGGTCGTTAGCCTTCGTCGTACAATGGCCTAACTTTAACTAGAAATGACCCCGAATCTCAACCCCCAGGCCCTGATTTAAATCTTAACCCTTAAGCGGGTATCTCGGCTCATGGAGGGTCTTTACAACAATTTAGCTAAAAGCAAAGTCTTTAGCTCTTAAAATTTAAACAGGCGACACCGGTCGACCGTCATAGTGGAGGAGGCTGAAAATGAGGCCTGAGTGGCTGGCCCGTGCACAACGCTGGTTCCGGGTTCTTCCCGGGGCAGCGGATTATTTTACCCTAACCTAACCCAGCCAGTGCCGCCCTCGGTCACCTTGTTGGAAGCTATCTCCATGTCCTAGTGGGTAGAGGTTAAAACATTATCTTAATTGTTAACCTCACTATATAAAAGATAATACCATTTTAATATAGATACCCACCTAGGCACCCTATTAGCTGGGGACAACAGTTCTGCTGCTTATCCACAAGCACATGCTGTGATGATTGGACTGAGAGACACGGGTGATCCGTTGTTTAGGGCGGCCGAACAAACGGGCTCGAATGCGTCGGCAGGGGAGATAGGACGGGACGTTAGACCTCGGGCGTAAGCGCATACGGCGTCAAGGTTCAGTTGGCGTGCTCCGGAGCATGATTTGGGATTAGCCCGAATCTAGTGTAGGGGTCCGTGCCACCCTCGGAAGGAACGGGTAGGCCGATCACGACCCGCGATCTCATGCCATCCTCGGAGGTCCAGTCCACCCCGAGCCGATAGGCGATCTCTTAGCTTAGGCTCTGGTTGCGTGCCTCAGCCTGTCGCCCAATGCTGTCCTGGGGCATCCTTAATTGATCCCCGTCGGCCCTCCGGGACCCCTAAATAGGCGCCTGCAGGTCCAATCTGTCCCACTCAGAGCGTTAAAGCTCAGGCATGAGTGATTTAACATGCGTCGTAGGTTATTAGGCCTGTGTATAATCTTAATACTTGATGTTATTTATTTATTAAATAGGCTAAACATCGCTGAGTAGGGAAACAGAGGTGATTGCAACTGTATTCACTCTGATATAAAATATTTGGGCTGCAACTGTGGCCTGAATCACAAATTAGAGACGTTTAGTAGATATTTTAATTTAAAAATATAAAAATATAAAATTCTTACTTTAGCAGCGATCTGAAATATTGATTTTTAAATGTGAAATGTATCATAGGTTATTAGACTTTAGATTGAAATAATTACAAAATCATATTCTATTATTTTTAAATAGGTATAAACTTGCTAATTACATAAATGAGGGTGATTGCAACTGTGATCCACTCTGATATAAGATATTTAGGCTGCAACTGTGGCCTAAACATTAAATTAAAGATATTTATTAGATATTTTAAACTATAAGATTTTTTACCCTATTGGCGTTCCGTAACCGACTGTGCCCCTAAGCATCATGGGCCACCTAAATCTGGAGTATATTTTAACAAATAACTCCTAAACCACAAAAGATAGAATCGTGCCGTTTTTGGCAACGTGATCTTTGTGACACACTGAATGGAAACAATAAATAACTGAATAATACCAAAAAAATATTTAATCTACCATCAGTGTGAAAAATATGCCGATTAAGAACCTGGATTGGCCTTCCATTAAGGCTTTACTTGGCTGGGGATTTTCCTGTCATCCTGATAGAATTTTCCTCAGGAGGCCATTCCAGTAGAAGGTTGTTGATCTGATTTTCGGGGTCATCCGCTGGGATGAGACGGTCTCCACTCGCTTCCCGGTGCAGCACTCTGCCCAAATGGTTCCGGAAACCTTGCGGTGTTAACAAAAGGGCCTTTGGCAGAGAGGTGAGTCATGGTCTTCTACCAGTCTTCACTGTATTTGGTATATTTAGGAGTGTTACTGTATGATGGTTTAGGCTGTATTAGGATCATTGCAGTGAATTTAAACCTAATCTTTAATTACATTGGTACCATAATTAGGACTTTATTAAAGTTCATTTCTTAAAATCATTTTCAAATAAATAAAAAATATTTTAAAGTGATTGTATGATGGTTCAGGTTGTATTAGCATAATTTCAATACATTTAAACCTTAGTTCTATAGTCTTTAATTATACCAGTATTTTAAATAGGACTTTAAAAAGGTTATTTATTCAAATTAAAAATTTAAATCAATAAATAAATAAACATGAAATATTTTTTCAATTGGCTATGGGACACGAGCCGAGGACTGATCCACCTACGGCTGGCCGCCATGGATGAGGGTGTATAGTAATGAAAGGCCGAAACACCCTGTGACTCTATGGTTTACTACTGATGACGTGTCTCACAATTTAGGATATCGTTGGGTTAAAGGGAACTTTAATCTTAGCTCATACCCTTAACCTTAAGTAGGATTTAATGCGTTTCCTCTCCCTGAACCTAAACATAACCGTCAGTGTCTTCAGCTGCATATTAAGAACTCTAAGCCTAAACCTCTAACCCTAAATATAACCGTCAGTTTCGAACCCTAGGCCTAAACCTTAACTCTTAGCATAATCGTTAGTTTTAACCCTAAACTCTTAGAACCCTATTAGCTTTAAATATAATGTTTTAAGTCTTAACATTAACTTTTAATGTATTTGACCTCTGACCTTTAACTTTAGGTTTTAGGTCTGCAGGGAACCGAGTCTTCCCAACCTCTCCCCAAACCTATCCTAACCCTAAAGTTCCTTGCCTTGGACCCTGTCCCGGGACCGTTACCCTTATTGTCTTTTACCCTACCTATTTTCCATAACCCTTACCTTACTCGGTGCCCATGTTTGACCTTAAAGTCACAGGCATTTACACTAACATAGGTTATTACACGGTCGTTAGCCTTCGTCGTACAATGGCCTAACTTTAACTAGAAATGACCCCGAATCTCAACCCCCAGGCCCTGATTTAAATTTTAACCCTTAAGCGGGTATCTCGGCTCATGGAGGGTCTTTACAACAATTTAGCTAAAAGCAAAGTCTTTAGCTCTTAAAATTTAAACAGGCGACACCGGTCGACCGTCATAGTGGAGGAGGCTGAAAATGAGGCCTGAGTGGCTGGCCCGTGCACAACGCTGGTTCCGGGTTCTTCCCGGGGCAGCGGATTATTTTACCCTAACCTAACCCAGCCAGTGCCGCCCTCGGTCACCTTGTTGGAAGCTATCTCCATGTCCTAGTGGGTAGAGGTTAAAACATTATCTTAATTGTTAACCTCACTATATAAAAGATAATACCATTTTAATTTAGATACCCACCTAGGCACCCTATTAGCTGGGGACAACAGTTCTGCTGCTTATCCACAAGCACATGCTGTGATGATTGGACTGAGAGACACGGGTGATCCGTTGTTTAGGGCGGCCGAACAAACGGGCTCGAATGCGTCGGCAGGGGAGATAGGACGGGACGTTAGACCTCGGGCGTAAGCGCATACGGCGTCAAGGTTCAGTTGGCGTGCTCTGGAGCATGATTTGGGATTAGCCCGAATCTAGTGTAGGGGTCCGTGCCACCCTCGGAAGGAACGGGTAGGCCGATCACGACCCGCGATCTCATGCCATCCTCGGAGGTCCAGTCCACCCCGAGCCGATAGGCGATCTCTTAGCTTAGGCTCTGGTTGCGTGCCTCAGCCTGTCGCCCAATGCTGTCCTGGGGCATCCTTAATTGATCCCCGTCGGCCCTCCGGGACCCCTAAATAGGCGCCTGCAGGCCCAATCTGTCCCACTCAGAGCGTTAAAGCTCAGGCATGAGTGATTTAACATGCGTCGTAGGTTATTAGGCCTGTGTATAATCTTAATACTTGATGTTATTTATTTATTAAATAGGCTAAACATCGCTGAGTAGGGAAACAGAGGTGATTGCAACTGTATTCACTCTGATATAAAATATTTGGGCTGCAACTGTGGCCTGAATCACAAATTAGAGACGTTTAGTAGATATTTTAATTTAAAAATATAAAAATATATAATTCTTACTTTAGCAGCGATCTGAAATATTGATTTTTAAATGTGAAATGTATCATAGGTTATTAGACTTTAGATTGAAATAATTACAAAATCATATTCTATTATTTTTAAATAGGTATAAACTTGCTAATTACATAAATGAGGGTGATTGCAACTGTGATCCACTCTGATATAAAATATTTAGGCTGCAACTGTGGCCTAAACATTAAATTAAAGATATTTATTAGATATTTTAAACTATAAGATTTTTTACCCTATTGGCGTTCCGTAACCGACTGTGCCCCTAAGCATCATGGGCCACCTAAATCTGGAGTATATTTTAACAAATAACTCCTAAACCACAAAAGATAGAATCGTGCCGTTTTTGGCAACGTGATCTTTGTGACACACTGAATGGAAACAATAAATAACTGAATAATACCAAAAAAATATTTAATCTACCATCAGTGTGAAAAATATGCCGATTAAGAACCTGGATTGGCCTTCCATTAAGGCTTTACTTGGCTGGGGATTTTCCTGTCATCCTGATAGAATTTTCCTCAGGAGGCCATTCCAGTAGAAGGTTGTTGATCTGATTTTCGGGGTCATCCGCTGGGATGAGACGGTCTCCACTCGCTTCCCGGTGCAGCACTCTGCCCAAATGGTTCCGGAAACCTTGCGGTGTTAACAAAAGGGCCTTTGGCAGAGAGGTGAGTCATGGTCTTCTACCAGTCTTCACTGTATTTGGTATATTTAGGAGTGTTACTGTATGATGGTTTAGGCTGTATTAGGATCATTGCAGTGAATTTAAACCTAATCTTTAATTACATTGGTACCATAATTAGGACTTTATTAAAGTTCATTTCTTAAAATCATTTTCAAATAAATAAAAAATATTTTAAAGTGATTGTATGATGGTTCAGGTTGTATTAGCATAATTTCAATACATTTAAACCTTAGTTCTATAGTCTTTAATTATACCAGTATTTTAAATAGGACTTTAAAAAGGTTATTTATTAAAATTAAAAATTTAAATCAATAAATAAATAAACATGAAATATTTTTTCAATTGGCTATGGGACACGAGCCGAGGACTGATCCACCTACGGCTGGCCGCCATGGATGAGGGTGTATAGTAATGAAAGGCCGAAACACCCTGTGACTCTATGGTTTACTACTGATGACGTGTCTCACAATTTAGGATATCGTTGGGTTAAAGGGAACTTTAATCTTAGCTCATACCCTTAACCTTAAGTAGGATTTAATGCGTTTCCTCTCCCTGAACCTAAACATAACCGTCAGTGTCTTCAGCTGCATATTAAGAACTCTAAGCCTAAACCTCTAACCCTAAATATAACCGTCAGTTTCGAACCCTAGGCCTAAACCTTAACTCTTAGCATAATCGTTAGTTTTAACCCTAAACTCTTAGAACCCTATTAGCTTTAAATATAATGTTTTAAGTCTTAACATTAACTTTTAATGTATTTGACCTCTGACCTTTAACTTTAGGTTTTAGGTCTGCAGGGAACCGAGTCTTCCCAACCTCTCCCCAAACCTATCCTAACCCTAAAGTTCCTTGCCTTGGACCCTGTCCCGGGACCGTTACCCTTATTGTCTTTTACCCTACCTATTTTCCATAACCCTTACCTTACTCGGTGCCCATGTTTGACCTTAAAGTCACAGGCATTTACACTAACATAGGTTATTACACGGTCGTTAGCCTTCGTCGTACAATGGCCTAACTTTAACTAGAAATGACCCCGAATCTCAACCCCCAGGCCCTGATTTAAATTTTAACCCTTAAGCGGGTATCTCGGCTCATGGAGGGTCTTTACAACAATTTAGCTAAAAGCAAAGTCTTTAGCTCTTAAAATTTAAACAGGCGACACCGGTCGACCGTCATAGTGGAGGAGGCTGAAAATGAGGCCTGAGTGGCTGGCCCGTGCACAACGCTGGTTCCGGGTTCTTCCCGGGGCAGCGGATTATTTTACCCTAACCTAACCCAGCCAGTGCCGCCCTCGGTCACCTTGTTGGAAGCTATCTCCATGTCCTAGTGGGTAGAGGTTAAAACATTATCTTAATTGTTAACCTCACTATATAAAAGATAATACCATTTTAATTTAGATACCCACCTAGGCACCCTATTAGCTGGGGACAACAGTTCTGCTGCTTATCCACAAGCACATGCTGTGATGATTGGACTGAGAGACACGGGTGATCCGTTGTTTAGGGCGGCCGAACAAACGGGCTCGAATGCGTCGGCAGGGGAGATAGGACGGGACGTTAGACCTCGGGCGTAAGCGCATACGGCGTCAAGGTTCAGTTGGCGTGCTCTGGAGCATGATTTGGGATTAGCCCGAATCTAGTGTAGGGGTCCGTGCCACCCTCGGAAGGAACGGGTAGGCCGATCACGACCCGCGATCTCATGCCATCCTCGGAGGTCCAGTCCACCCCGAGCCGATAGGCGATCTCTTAGCTTAGGCTCTGGTTGCGTGCCTCAGCCTGTCGCCCAATGCTGTCCTGGGGCATCCTTAATTGATCCCCGTCGGCCCTCCGGGACCCCTAAATAGGCGCCTGCAGGCCCAATCTGTCCCACTCAGAGCGTTAAAGCTCAGGCATGAGTGATTTAACATGCGTCGTAGGTTATTAGGCCTGTGTATAATCTTAATACTTGATGTTATTTATTTATTAAATAGGCTAAACATCGCTGAGTAGGGAAACAGAGGTGATTGCAACTGTATTCACTCTGATATAAAATATTTGGGCTGCAA
Organism: Clarias gariepinus; assembly: GCF_024256425.1. Lineage (NCBI taxonomy): Eukaryota > Metazoa > Chordata > Actinopteri > Siluriformes > Clariidae > Clarias > Clarias gariepinus. The sequence goes on along the minus strand of NC_071102.1, from coordinate 48,022,965 downwards.
CTGTGGCCTGAATCACAAATTAGAGACGTTTAGTAGATATTTTAATTTAAAAATATAAAAATATATAATTCTTACTTTAGCAGCGATCTGAAATATTGATTTTTAAATGTGAAATGTATCATAGGTTATTAGACTTTAGATTGAAATAATTACAAAATCATATTCTATTATTTTTAAATAGGTATAAACTTGCTAATTACATAAATGAGGGTGATTGCAACTGTGATCCACTCTGATATAAAATATTTAGGCTGCAACTGTGGCCTAAACATTAAATTAAAGATATTTATTAGATATTTTAAACTATAAGATTTTTTACCCTATTGGCGTTCCGTAACCGACTGTGCCCCTAAGCATCATGGGCCACCTAAATCTGGAGTATATTTTAACAAATAACTCCTAAACCACAAAAGATAGAATCGTGCCGTTTTTGGCAACGTGATCTTTGTGACACACTGAATGGAAACAATAAATAACTGAATAATACCAAAAAAATATTTAATCTACCATCAGTGTGAAAAATATGCCGATTAAGAACCTGGATTGGCCTTCCATTAAGGCTTTACTTGGCTGGGGATTTTCCTGTCATCCTGATAGAATTTTCCTCAGGAGGCCATTCCAGTAGAAGGTTGTTGATCTGATTTTCGGGGTCATCCGCTGGGATGAGACGGTCTCCACTCGCTTCCCGGTGCAGCACTCTGCCCAAATGGTTCCGGAAACCTTGCGGTGTTAACAAAAGGGCCTTTGGCAGAGAGGTGAGTCATGGTCTTCTACCAGTCTTCACTGTATTTGGTATATTTAGGAGTGTTACTGTATGATGGTTTAGGCTGTATTAGGATCATTGCAGTGAATTTAAACCTAATCTTTAATTACATTGGTACCATAATTAGGACTTTATTAAAGTTCATTTCTTAAAATCATTTTCAAATAAATAAAAAATATTTTAAAGTGATTGTATGATGGTTCAGGTTGTATTAGCATAATTTCAATACATTTAAACCTTAGTTCTATAGTCTTTAATTATACCAGTATTTTAAATAGGACTTTAAAAAGGTTATTTATTAAAATTAAAAATTTAAATCAATAAATAAATAAACATGAAATATTTTTTCAATTGGCTATGGGACACGAGCCGAGGACTGATCCACCTACGGCTGGCCGCCATGGATGAGGGTGTATAGTAATGAAAGGCCGAAACACCCTGTGACTCTATGGTTTACTACTGATGACGTGTCTCACAATTTAGGATATCGTTGGGTTAAAGGGAACTTTAATCTTAGCTCATACCCTTAACCTTAAGTAGGATTTAATGCGTTTCCTCTCCCTGAACCTAAACATAACCGTCAGTGTCTTCAGCTGCATATTAAGAACTCTAAGCCTAAACCTCTAACCCTAAATATAACCGTCAGTTTCGAACCCTAGGCCTAAACCTTAACTCTTAGCATAATCGTTAGTTTTAACCCTAAACTCTTAGAACCCTATTAGCTTTAAATATAATGTTTTAAGTCTTAACATTAACTTTTAATGTATTTGACCTCTGACCTTTAACTTTAGGTTTTAGGTCTGCAGGGAACCGAGTCTTCCCAACCTCTCCCCAAACCTATCCTAACCCTAAAGTTCCTTGCCTTGGACCCTGTCCCGGGACCGTTACCCTTATTGTCTTTTACCCTACCTATTTTCCATAACCCTTACCTTACTCGGTGCCCATGTTTGACCTTAAAGTCACAGGCATTTACACTAACATAGGTTATTACACGGTCGTTAGCCTTCGTCGTACAATGGCCTAACTTTAACTAGAAATGACCCCGAATCTCAACCCCCAGGCCCTGATTTAAATTTTAACCCTTAAGCGGGTATCTCGGCTCATGGAGGGTCTTTACAACAATTTAGCTAAAAGCAAAGTCTTTAGCTCTTAAAATTTAAACAGGCGACACCGGTCGACCGTCATAGTGGAGGAGGCTGAAAATGAGGCCTGAGTGGCTGGCCCGTGCACAACGCTGGTTCCGGGTTCTTCCCGGGGCAGCGGATTATTTTACCCTAACCTAACCCTAACCCTAACCCTAACCACAATTACCAAAAGGGGAAAACTAAGCCACAGAAAGAAGGAAAACATCATGAGGAGAGAAACAGATGCTGTGTGAGAGACAGGTACTGTATGAGAGACAGGTACTGTGTGAGAGACAGGACTGTGTGAGAGACAGTTGCTGTGTGAGAGACAGCTGCCGAGAAAGGTACTGTGTGAGAGACAGGACTGTGTGAGAGACAGTTGCTGTGTGAGAGACAGCTGCTGAGAGAGAGACAGGTGCTGTGTGAGAGACAGCGGCTAAGATTCCCATCAAAACAATAATCACAAAACCTGGAAAATACAACAAAGCAATGAAATAACAATACTTACACATCAAAACCACAATTACCAAAAGGGGAAACTCCCATCAAAACAATAATCACAAAAACCTGGACAAAAATCACCATAAGAAACCTGAAAAAGAGAACAAAGAGTTATAAAAAGAAGGAAAACCTGAAAAAGAAATTGAGAAAAATACTTACCTGTTGTGTGTGCCTGTTGGAGGATCATAATTCCTGAAAAAAGAGGAAAAAGAGTTATAAAAATGATGGAAAAACATAAGAAAATCTAATAAATATGGTGATAAATACTAAAACAACCTTGAAAAAAATAGAGGAGAAAATCTAAAAATTACCTGGTACACTTAATAATTTTCTGAAGCTAAATAATAAGGAAATAAGGAAAATAAATTCAAGAAAAAAGGAGAAACAGTAATTAATTCTAACTTGGCTGTATTTTCTGAGGAGCATTTTTTGAAAAAAGGGGCGGAGCCTATACACTTAAACTGGTCATTCACCAGAGTTTTCAGCATTATAGCTTCAAGACAGCCAGGAGTAACATTATAAGAGAGTGATTGTGCAAAACTACTATGTAAAACTGAAAATCCATATCCTAAAGCAAGTCTGTGCCTGAAGAAGGTTGATAAAAACCGAAACGTAGCGCTAAAAGACTTGCAAAATAAAGAGCTCATAGTGTAACCAAGGGGAGGGATATATTTCAGAGCTAAAAAGGGAGATTGAAGGGGTCTGGGACTGATGATGTCGTGGTAGGCCCGTGCATAACGTTGGTTATGGGCCTGCATGAACCCGAGTCTCCCTACCCTATCCCCAAAACCCAATCCTAACCCCACTATGTCATTACCCTAATCCCCTTCCCCTAACCTTAACCTCACTCGGAGCCCGTGCAGAACCCTAAAGCCACGGTTCTTTCCCCTAACCCTATCCAGCCAGTGCCACCCGACTGAATTGGACTTTGGACCTTTTCTTCGCCTCCCAATAGCCTGAAAAACAGAACAAAGAGACATTAATGACGACAGAAAGACCACAAATAAGCAAAATACCACAAAGAAATGAAATAAAATACTTACACTAAAGAAAGGGTAAAGTAAACACTTACCTGCTATCACAATTACCATAAGGGGACAACTTCCCATCAAAACAATAATCACAAAACCAGGAAAATACTACAAAGAAATGAAATAAAATACTTAAAACACTTACCTGCTTACCACAATTACCAAAAGGGGAAAACTAAGCCACAGAAAGAAGGAAAACATCATGAGGAGAGAAACAGATGCTGTGTGAGAGACAGGTACTGTATGAGAGACAGGTACTGTGTGAGAGACAGGACTGTGTGAGAGACAGTTGCTGTGTGAGAGACAGCTGCCGAGAAAGGTACTGTGTGAGAGACAGGACTGTGTGAGAGACAGTTGCTGTGTGAGAGACAGCTGCCGAGAGAGAGACAGGTGCTGTGTGAGAGACAGCGGCTAAGATTCCCATCAAAACAATAATCACAAAACCTGGAAAATACAACAAAGCAATGAAATAACAATACTTACACATCAAAACCACAATTACCAAAAGGGGAAACTCCCATCAAAACAATAATCACAAAAACCTGGACAAAAATCACCATAAGAAACCTGAAAAAGAGAACAAAGAGTTATAAAAAGAAGGAAAACCTGAAAAAGAAATTGAGAAAAATACTTACCTGTTGTGTGTGCCTGTTGGAGGATCATAATTCCTGAAAAAAGAGGAAAAAGAGTTATAAAAATGATGGAAAAACATAAGAAAATCTAATAAATATGGTGATAAATACTAAAACAACCTTGAAAAAAATAGAGGAGAAAATCTAAAAATTACCTGGTACACTTAATAATTTTCTGAAGCTAAATAATAAGGAAATAAGGAAAATAAATTCAAGAAAAAAGGAGAAACAGTAATTAATTCTAACTTGGCTGTATTTTCTGAGGAGCATTTTTTGAAAAAAGGGGCGGAGCCTATACACTTAAACTGGTCATTCACCAGAGTTTTCAGCATTATAGCTTCAAGACAGCCAGGAGTAACATTATAAGAGAGTGATTGTGCAAAACTACTATGTAAAACTGAAAATCCATATCCTAAAGCAAGTCTGTGCCTGAAGAAGGTTGATAAAAACCGAAACGTAGCGCTAAAAGACTTGCAAAATAAAGAGCTCATAGTGTAACCAAGGGGAGGGATATATTTCAGAGCTAAAAAGGGAGATTGAAGGGGTCTGGGACTGATGATGTCGTGGTAGGCCCGTGCATAACGTTGGTTATGGGCCTGCATGAACCCGAGTCTCCCTACCCTATCCCCAAAACCCAATCCTAACCCCACTATGTCATTACCCTAATCCCCTTCCCCTAACCTTAACCTCACTCGGAGCCCGTGCAGAACCCTAAAGCCACGGTTCTTTCCCCTAACCCTAACCCTAACCCTCCAGAACTCCTCGACACCTACCTACTGGAAAGATTACTCCTCTACCCATTCCGCAACGGCCCTGGTCACATCTCGGAATCGACTTCCTTACGGACCTGCCCAAATCTGAGGGACATACCTGTGTGCTGGTGGTAGTGGACAGATTCTCCAAGGGATGCCGTCTAATTCCACTCTGAAATTTACCGACTGCCATGACCACCGCAGAGCTGTTATTCAACCAGGTCTTTCATTATTTTGGTATCCCGGAGGACATTGTCTCCGACCGAGGATCCCAGTTTGTATCTCGAGTGTAGCGAGCATTCTTTCGGCTCTTGGGAGTGACTGTGAGTTTATCGTCCGGGGAATCACCCCCAAACCAATGGACAGACGGAAAGGAAGATTCAGGAAATTGGGCGCTTCCCTTCGAACATTCTGCTACAATCACCAGAACTCCTGACACCAGTTCCTGGGGCGGGCCGAGTATGCCCAGAACTCCCTGTGCCAATCCACCACTGGTCTCACCCCCTTCCAGTATGTTTTAGGCTACCAACCGCCACTATTTCCCTGGAATGGGGACCCGTCAGATCTCCCCGCAGTCGATTTCTGGTTTTGAGAAAGCGAGAGAGTCTGGGAGGAAGCTCATCATCACCTACAGAGAGCGGTACGGAGGTATAAGACCAACGCCGACCGACGCAGGCCCACTGCCCCAATTTTCCAACCTCGGGACAAGGTATGGCTCTCTACGAGAGATATGCGCCTCCGGCAGCCCAGCAAGAAGCTTAGCCTCAGGTATGTCTGTCCCTTTAAAGTCTTGGAGAGAATCGATCTGGTAACTTACAGGTTACAACTATCAGCACAGTTCAGAATCCATCCCACATTCCATGTATGTGTTAAAACCTTATAACCTAACTTACAGGTTACAACTACCAGCACAGTTTAGAATCCATCCCACATTCCATGTATCTGTTAAAACCTTATCGAAACCCTGTCATCTCTCCCACAGAGCCTGGTCCTGAAGAAGCGCCCCCTCCGCCGATCATCGTAGACGAAGGGACAATCTACCAAGTTCGAGAAATCCCGAATTCTCGACGACGTGGTGGTCGACTAGAGTACCTGGTAGACTGGGAAGGATACGGTCCAGAAGAAAGATCCTGGGTGCCTCATGATGACGTTCTGGACCCCACAATGTTGGAGGAGTTTCACAACACTCACCCCGAGCGTCCGGCACCCAGATGACGAGGTACGCCACCACAATGGCAGAGAAGTCGACCCTCAGGAGCGGGTCGTGAAGGAGGAGGTAATGTCACAGTCAGGCCAGGCTCCGGGATCCCTTTTCTCGAAACGTGCGTTTTTAATGGCCAGATCTGTAAAGCTTTATTATTGAATTTGAATAAATCAGATCTACCACAGCAGATAATAAACTATGCTATGTCATGACCGAAGCAAACACCACGATTTTGCCTCATTTTGTTTGGTGTTGCTGGGCAATGGACAATGCGCCTATCCGAGAATGTGAGGAAGGAGGAACCCACCTGCACTTCCCCCACTCACCATTATGAGCAGCACTGTGAAAGCAGTGGAGTCATTCCGGTTCCTGGGCACAACCATCTCTCAGGACCTGAAGTGGGACATTCACATTGACTCCATTGTTAAAAAGGCCCACCAGAGGTTGTATTTCCTTCACCAGCTAAAGAAATTCAACCTGCCACAGGAACTGCTCACACAGTTCTACTCAGCCGTCATTGAATCCGTCCTGTGCACTTCAATAACTGTCTGGTTCAGCTTTCACAATTCAGCCTGCGTTTAGAAGGATGTACTGTTACTACTAGCTCAACAGTAAAAGACCTGGGCATAATATTAGACAGTAACTTGTCTTTTGAAAATCATATTTCCAATATCACAAAAACAGCCTTTTTCCATCTTAGAAATATTGCCAAACTTAGGAGCATCTTATCCGTATCTGATGCAGAAAAGCTAGTTCATGCATTCATGACCTCCACACTGGACTATTGTAATGCATTACTATGTGGTTGTCCTGCATTCTCAATAAACAAGCTTCAATAAGTCCAAAATGCAGCCGCCAGGGTTCTCACTAGATCCAGAAAATATGATCATACAACCCCAATATTATCATTTCTACACTGGCTACCTGTTCAGTTTAAAATTAATTACAAAATAGTATTACTTACATACAATGCTTTAAATGGTTTAGCTCCCACATACCTAACCAGTCTTCTGATATGCTATAATCCACCACGCTCCTTAAGATCACAAAACTCTGGACTTCAAAATCTACAAAAGGGGGTTTATACACACTACACATCCTGCTCCTGTGCTCCCAGTGATCCAGACCCCATCTGCCCTCTGCACCAACTGACTCATCCCTATGCTGAACTGGACTTCATGTTAATTTAAAGAATTTCTGTTATATTGTACTTTCAGCTGCATAACACACATGATGTTATATCATCTCTATCTGTTATCACCTGTAAGGATTTCTTGAATTTTGGTAGACCTCCTTTTGTCTACTCAGTGCTCAGCCTGTATTCTGCTTGTCCCGCCTGGATCCAGGGAACCCCTCAATGATACACACAAGTCAGTGCTCAGTGAGACGTTCAAAGTTTATTGTGGGAGACAGGAGTATATATACGCACACACACAAAGAACCAAAGAAAAGGTGGATGCAGGAGTGTTTACATCCAGTCTGGAATGCTTTTAACAGATAAGGTAAGGAAGAACATAAATTTAGGAGTAGCTCCACATTTACGAGCGTTTAACAGTTTTACGACCTTTAACATAAACTTCCATAGGATGTGTTTATTGAAAGCACAGCTTGTGTCGTGAGAACAGGAAGAAAATCACTCTGTTCTCATGCACACAGAATACAATGAAACATACTAAAAATCAAATATTCCCTACATCACCCAAATGAGGATGGGTTCCCTGTTGAGTCTGGTTCCTCTCAAGGTTTCTTCCTATTGCCATCTCAGGGAGTTTTTCCTTGCCACAGTTGCTGTCACCCTTGGCTTGCTCATCAAAGACATTTCATTAATTCATCTCATTATCATCTAGACACATTTTTCTCACACATACACAATTATTACATTTTTTTATTTTTTTTTATGAATTTATTTCATTTTTGTGAAGCTGCTTTGAGACAATGACCATTGCTAAAAGCGCTATATAAATAAAATTGAATTGAATTGAATTGAATTTGCCGTGGATTACTTTTCATTGGACTCACAACATTACCCATCTCATTCCGTTTCTCATGCTCCCGGATTTCCCATCTTACACCGGTGAGACCGAGCCATCTCTCTTGTTCACCATTACACGCTTACAATAATACAGACTTGGACATTCGTACATGCACACGCACTCACACGCATACATTTCATACTTTGTTTAAATTTGTATATATTTTGTATATATTGGCTTTTCCTCTTTAGCATGCCCACCATCCACACATTACAGGCATACACCCCTACGTCATCACAATCTCTATCTCTACAGTCACCCGGGATTAGAAACACAGCCTCTACCGAGAAGGAAAGCAAGGGGGTGAAAGATTTTCAGCAGAAAGAGGGTGCCCAACACAGCCAGAAAGAGGTTAAGGAAGGAGCCCCAGAACCCGCTTCTACATCGTCCCAGGCCGGACCCTCCAACGCTCAGCCCTACTCTGCAGCCTCGCAGCTCTACTACGCCTTGCCACCAAAAGCGGAACCTCCTCAGCTTACATCAGAGCAGTCCTCAGCTCCACCCAGAGACCTGGCAGCGGTTGTACGAGAACAGCAAGAAGGTCTCCAAGTAGCTCTACTGGCCACCGTGGTGGACACCGGAGAGTCTCACCACCAGGGTGCTCTACATCGTAGAGTGCCGAGGAAGAGAGGAGGAGCACTCCAGCTAGTGGTTCCCCCAGCAAAGACCCAGACGTTCCTGAAGGACTTTCACCAAAAGCTGACGGGTGGCCACCGGGGGGGCTAAAAACACTACTGAGCCTCCTAGATGTCACCTGGTGGCCCACCATCCTCAAGGACGTCTGGCGGTATGTACAAGAGCAGAGCACCCGAAGCCGGGCCAAGGGAAACAGAGGCCACAGGAGCTCGGCCACGCCCTCACCCCCACATCCCTGTAAACCGAGGAAAAGAGCCGGGAGCTACCACCTGTCAGACCTCACCAGGGACTGCTGGAGCTGCCTACCACCCAACAACACTCCACTGAGCCAGCCACATATACAAAACTGTTTATCCCCAGGATCACAGCAGAGGAAGAGGGAAAGCTACCAGCAAGTCAGCCAGCCAAACATGCCAGCTTCCAAAGTTCCGGGCAACACAAGGCGCCAGAGCTACCAGACGAGCTGGTTTGGCAGCAGGCATCTCTTTCCTCTGCCCATCAAAACTTACCAGTTAAGCGAGTGCCCAGTGGGAGGGTCCTGCAAGAAAAAGACTTGAAAAGAACCAATAGTTTACACTATATCTGGGGGCAACCCACATAACCGAGTGTGTGGTACGGAAACGCGCTAGTGCGGCCCTTTCCCTACACGCCGGAGGCTGGGGAGGCAGAGGGGTCTATGTAGCGCTGCCACATTAAAAACATAGGGTTATTTTTAAAAAAGCTAAAATAAAGTAAATTAATAAATAAAACCAGGCCTTTTTTTAATGACCCTATACGGTTATTTTGTCTCCATGACAATGGTGTTTTGGTTCCGGGGTTAAGCCCTCGCGCACATGCGCAGTTGTGCCACGAGGGAACCCTGATGACCTATCGGGTCGCGTGTGCAGGTATAAAGCTGGACTCGGCATAACACTTGGGATGGAGAGATGAAACAGCGTGCTGGTTTTTGGAATAGAAAAAGAGCAATTGTGTGGATTTGCCGTGGATTACTTTTCCTTGGACTCACAACAATTCCCATCTCATTCCGTTTCTCGTGCTCCCGGATTTACCATCGTACACCGGTGAGATTGAGCCATCTCTCTCGTTCACCATTACACGCTTACAATAACATGGACTTGGACATTCATACATGCACACGCACTCACACGCAAATATTTCATACTTTGTTTATATTTGTATATATTTTGTATATATTGTTTTTTGGTGCACCTTATTTGTTTGTTCATCTATTTTACTTTAATACACTTTACAACTGGTTTGGTTTGGAAGTTGTTGTTGTAACGTGTCTTTCCTTGCTCCGCGAATATTGCACAACACCGGAAGTGAGTCTTATTAACCCATATTTAGATTTAAGACCCCGTAATAGTGTAATTAGCTCTAATATAAGATCTGAGCATTACACAAGAACATAACAGTTTGGTCTGTGCAGTTAGTGCCCTTGTAGAGAATAAATAAATGAATAACACATTCCAATCCTCTCTCAAAAGAGTGCCATAGTCTACTGAAACTAATTAACACTAACCTAAAGTATTGATCATGAGTTTCAGCTGAAACTGATTCTATACATGAAAATGTAGCTGCAGATTTGGAATTATTGATAAATATATATCAATAATTCCAAATTCCAATTCCAAACCTAACCAGTCTTTTGATACGCTATAATCCACCACGTCCCTTAAGATCACAAAACTCCGGACTTCTGGTAATTCCCAGAATTTTAAAATCTACAAAAGGGGGCAGGGCATTTTCATATTTGGCTCCAAAGCTTTGGAATAGCCTTCCAGACACTGTTCGGGGAGCAGACACGGTTTCCCAATTCAAAAGTAGACTTAAGACGCATCTCTTTAATCTGGCATACGCGTAACTCATCCCATAACCTCATACTCCAGTACACCTATCCTGAATGGCAACTACACTAATTCTCTCCATCTTTTCTGTATTTTTCTACCCATCCCAAGGCAGGAGATTGTGCCAGCTTTTGTAGACAAAGGCCAACCCTGCGAGGTTTCTAAGGCATCTTGAGAAGGACCTGCTCCAGCTAGATTCTGCTTTATGATGGCTGGAGCTACCATCCTGCTACTGTGCTTCCAGTGATCCAGACCCCATCTGCCCTCTGCACCTACTGCTGAACTGAATCTACACAACTTCTGATATATTGAACTTTCACCTGCACAACACACATGATGTTATTTCTATCTGTTATCACCCAGATAAGGATGGGTTCCCTGTTGAGTCTGGTTCCTCTCAAGGTTTCTTCCTGTTGCCATCTCAGGGAGTTTTTCCTTGCCACTGTCGCCGTCACCCTTGGCTTGCTCATCAGAGACATTTCATTCATCATTCATTCATTTCATTATTATCTAGACACATTTTTCCCACACATACACACTTCCAAATATTTTCTTTTCTTTTCTAGAAAAAAAAAATCTTTTTTTGTGAAGCTGCTTTGAGACAATGACCATTGTTAAAAGCGCTATATAAATAAAATTGAATTGAATTGAATATATATATATATATATATATATATATATCAATCAATGTTTTTACTCGACCGTGAAGTTTAGTTTCCCTCTAAATTAAGCAATTTCCCTCTGCGAATAATAAAGTTATTTAAATCTTGAATCTTGAATCTTGAACCTAGTTTAGCACACAAAAGAAAAGTCCTTTCTGGTAAATCAACTGCATATGTACTTTGTTTACAATAATTCATAAAAAATTAATATACATTGTACAGTACAAGGTAAACACAAAAATGATTACAAAATGTAAAAAAACTGGTAGAGCAAAATCCCTAACTCTCCTTATAAAATATTGCTGATTATCAATGCGGAAATGAATGGAGAATTGTCGATATTTCACGGAAGCATATATATATATATATATATATATATATATATATATATATATATATATACACACTCACCTCAAGGATTATTAGGAACACCATACTAATACGGTGTTTGACCCCCTTTCGCCTTCAAAACTGCCTTTATTCTACGTGGGATTGATTTAACAAGGTGCTGAAAGCATTCTTTAAAAATGTTGGCCCATATTGATAGGATAGCATCTTGCAGTTGATGGAGATTTGTTGTCACGGTGCGGAGCGGAACGAGGTGAATCCAGGCGCAGATGAGTAACAGCAATGTGAAAACAAGAGCGAGGTCGGAATGCGGAAGCGGAGGTCAATACCGGGAGATAAATCAGCGCAGCGTTTAAGTCAAATCATAAAACGAGAGCAGTAGTCAGAAGGGGAGGCGTTTAATCGGTAACCGGGAAATCAATTAGCGAAGCGACAATCCAAAACATGAGAAACAAAAGCCGTGGTCAAAGCAAGGAAGCGCGAGGTCAAAGCCGGGAGATCAAAGAGCAAGGCAAACAAAACCGAGACGAGAAACCGAAAGCAAAAACAAGAAACAAAGCGGACTTGGCAACGTGAAAGCAGGAAAAATAAACGTGAGAGAATCGAGGCAAAAATACACAAGATAATCCAGCGATTTAAGCAGCGCGTGCTTAAATGCTGGAGTAATCAGACGGGGATCAGAGACAGGTGTGCAGACGGGGCGGAAACGGGGGCGTGGGAAAGGATACAGACAGACTAGGGTAAACATGAGCACATGGACAAAGTGACAGCGTGGGAAAAAAGGAAGCACAAGGCAAACCGGGCATAAATCATGACATTTGTGGGATGCACATTCAGAGCACGAAGCTCCCGTCCCACCACATCCCAAAGATGCTCTATTGGGTTGAGATCTGGTGACTGTGGGGGCCATTTTAGTACAGTAAACTTATTGTCATGTTCAAGAAACAAATCAGAGGATGGGTACATGGTGGTCATAAAGGGATGGACATGGTCAGAAACAATGCTCAGGTACAGTAGCCCGCGGCATTTCAACGATGCCCAATTGGTACTAAGGGGTCTAAAGTGTGCCAAGACAACTTCCCCCACACCATTACACCACCACCAGCAGCCTGCACAGTGGTAACAAGGCATGATGAATCCATGGTCTCATTCTGTTTCCGCCAAATTCTGACTCTGTCTCAACAGAAATCGAGACTCATCAGACCAGGCAACATTTTTCCAGGCTTCAACTGTCTAATTTTGGTGAGCTTGTGCAAATTGTAGCCTCCTTTTCTTATTTGTAGTGGAGATGAGTGGTACCCAGTGGGGTCTTCTGCTGTTGTAGCCTATCCGCCTCAAGGTTGTGCATGTTGTGGCTTTACAAATGCTTTTCTGCATACCTCCGTTGTAACGAGTGGTTATTTCAGTCAAAGTTGCTCTTCTATCAGCTTGAATCAGTCGGCCCATTCTCCTCTGACCTCTAGCATCAACAAGGCATTTTCGCCCACAGGACTGCCGCATACTGGATGTTTTTACCTTTTCACACCATTCTTTGTAAACCCTAGAAATGGTTGTGCGTAAAAATCCCAGTAACTGAGCAGATTGTGAAATACCCCGTCTGGCACCAACAACCACGTCACGCTCAAAATTGCTTAAATCACCTTTCTTTTCCATTCTGACATTCAGTTTGGGGTTCAGGAGATTGTCTTGACCAGAACCACACCCCTAAATGCATTGAAGCAACCACCATGTGATTGGTTGATTAGATAATTGCATTAATGAGAAATTGAACAGGTGTTCCTAATAATCTTTTAGGTGAGTATATATATATGGGTCATTGACGGATAAGACTTTTTAATAGGCCAATTTTAGAATACCAAAAATATGGATATGTTTGGCCATTTTCTAAACATTTGGAATGTAGTGTACACATGCCTTTATAAAGGAAAGTAAAAAAATTGTCATTTTAGTGTTTTTACACTTAAGTTAATAAAACATAGCCTTAAAAAAGTAATCTGGGGCGACCGTAATATATCTCAGAATTCACATTTTTATGTATCATATACACTAGTTGAACTCATATCAGTAAGTAGATAAACTGATGAAGAAAGATAAACTTTAGTGCCCTTTCATTTTATGAAAACCATTATTTCACAAGTTTATTCTATAATATCAGAGTCTCCTTTATTATCCAGTTAAAATAAATGTTTATCCCTATAAAAGAAATGGGAAATGGCTGAATTTAGAAAAAAAAGATAAAATATACAAATAATTATACTTAAACAATTAACTCTATGTATATAATTGATGTATAGAATATGAAAACTACAAATATAGGACATATATCTATCATATAAAATACTCAGCAGTGGTCGCCCCACATAATACTCGGTCGCCCCATATGATGTTTTCAAGTTTACTCAAGTATAACAGGCTAACAGTTAGCCTCAGAAACCAAACTAGCTTCTTCTAGTGACAAAGCACTATCAAATTTATCATTAAAATATAGATTTGTGGAAAAAAATTATAATTCACAGTTTTGGGGTGGTCGCCCCACATTCAATTCAATTCAATTCAATTCAATTTTATTTGTATAGTGCTTTTAACGATTTACATCATCACAAAGCAGCTTTACACAATTAAAAGAATTAAGTTTGTATGAAATGTAAATGTGTATGAATCAAAATTATATGATTGTCCCTGATGAGCAAGCCTAGGACAACGGCGACAGTGGCAAGGAAAAACTCCCTGAAATGGTAATAGGAATAAACCTTAAGAGGAACCAGACTTAACAGGGAACCCATCCTCATCTGGGTGAAAACAGATAGCAGGGATTGATGTGCATAATAATATGCGAGACTGGAAGTTCAATATAAGAGGAGATGTGTAAGATTAAAGTCCAGTTTGTTCCTGGAGGCTCAGGTACACTGTGAAAAATTTCAATCCTGAACTATTGAGCGGCTGAAGTCACAGGTCCTCAGAGAACAGCTGTCTGCATCAGTCGAGGACAGGACCACCTTCATGGAAAAGTGGAACCAACCCCAGTCACCACACGCATTCCAGGCAGACCACACGGGGGCATCCATGTGATGAGATCTCCAACCAGAAGCAGGACTCCAGGATGAGTTAGAGAGGTCCAGCGGGCAGAGGGGGTCTGGATCACTGATGACCAAAAGTGACTACGACAATCCAGCCGGTAAAAAACAGCTTTTTCTTACTATATGAGAAAGACTGATTTACTATACAGTTGTTTCCAGGGGGTCTTCACTTGTGTCTGGCTGATGCAGTATCCCATCCTTGAGATGTTTTTTAAAATAAAGGTCCCAAAATTGTGGTTTGTTGATGGTCGCCCCGGATGAAATGGATAAAATCAACATAATTCGGACAACATTTGTTTGTATATCATGATAGAAATATATGAGCAAATGCTTTATAGTTTTGTCAATGGATGTAAAACATGTTTAAAATTATGCCAACTAGGAAAAGGGATATATTTAAGTTGATTTAAAGTGTTTTTAAACCAGTTGTACTAACTAAAGTTAAGGCCGGACGGTCGCCCCATATGGTGTTTTGGCACTTCGGATAGCATATATCATATATATATATGAGTATATATGTATAAACTTCATATATGGAATGAAACCTGAGATGGTTACATATACACACTGCATGACTCATAGATAGTTGGCGCAATCCCTTGTGCCATCTGTCACATCTGGGCCACCTCAGTCCTGGGGAGTAAGATCGGGCTCACCGGATTACTGAGCCATGGCTTTTGTCTCCCCCTAGTGTGTTTGTGTCGGTATTGTTCCCCCATTAAGTTAATCAAACACTAAACAGATGTCACCTGTGTCTACCTCCTGTGTCACACTATTTAACCCAGCCGAACCCATACCACCTCGTCTGATCACTGATGTGCACGTTATGTTTATCTCTCACCCCTTTGTGTGTTTTTCTCTCTCTCTCCCAGGACTGAGTGGCGTCTGCAGGAGGTGGCGGTGGGAAAGAAAGGACCTGCATTAAGGTTATACGTATTTTTTTGGAAAGTCATTCCGCTTTGTGGTTTATCTCCCATGCAAGAATGGAGTACACGCATTCTCAAGTGCGCTTTACACAGCCCCCTGCAGACCCAGCCTGGGAATACGGTTGCTGAGCCGTTCAGTGTTTTGTTTGTTTCTGTTTTAGTTTGTGCTTTTTGTTTTCTTTTTTCCTCAAATAAACCTCTGTTCTTCCTTAAACCTGCACCTGCGTTCGTCTCCTCCCTATGGAAGTCGTGACAGATGACCAGACCTTCCAGAACGCAGCAGGGACCCCCCTCCCAGAAGATGAAGTCCCTATCCTAGATTACATCCGCCGGCAACAGGGGCAGATTGACAGTTTGGCCAGGGCAGTAAGCGACTTGGCTCGCAGCGTGCGAGACATCGCTGTCAACCGCACTGCCCCTGCCTCTCCTCCACGGTGCTCCACACCATCACCACCTAGAGCCACCCCCCCCCCCCCCCCCGGAGACCCAGAGGGGTGCAAAAAGTTCCTCATGGCCTGTGAGCTGTACCTCGCTGACTACCCCGACCTGCCTGATCAGAAAAAAATCAGCTTCATCATACAACAGCTCACCGGGCCAGCGATGGACTGGGCCACCATCGTGTGGAGCGCAGGTGGGATGGTGACGTCCCACTATGGCCGGTTCCTCCACGCCTTTCGCACGGTATTCCAGCATCCGGATCACGGTAAGACGGGGGAACAGCAGTTATTGAGGCTAAAACAAGGACACCTCTCGTGGCCGATTACGCCGTCAAGTTCAGAATTCTTGCCGCAGAGAGTGGCTGGTGCGAGAAAAGTTTACTCGCACGCTTCCGGGACGGTTTGCAGCCAGAACTCCAGCTAGAGTTAGCCTGCCTAGACGCGGACTGCGACCTGGACGAAACCATTGATCTTGCGATCAAACTGGACCAGCACCTCCGCAGACGACGGCGCCCCCCCCCCCTTTCTAAAGGCGTAGGGGGAAAATCGGACTTTTCACACAGGGACAGCCTCAATAAAGCCCCCGTCGAACCGCGGGGAACGCGGCCGAACCCATGGACGTCAGCACCTCTCGCCTGTCGGCCCAGGAGAGACGCCGGAGGATTTCGTCAGGACTTTGTCTTTACTGCGGAGGGGGCACGCACCTCCTTAAAAACTGTCCCCTTATTCGAGTAACTGCACACACACCCCCACGCACACATCATGCTTTTTGTTTACGTGCCTCACTCTCATATCATAACCACTCTGTTTCTGTTTTCCCCTTAATAGATTCCGGTTCAGCTGGGAATTTCATTTCTTCCTCTCTCCTTTCTGCGCTGCGAGCTCCTGTGTCAAAGCTTCCAAACCCGACTCAAATTAAAGCTCTAGATGGCAAACCATTAAAACAATCGCCAGTTAAACTTCTGTCCGTGCCCCTGCGGTTAACCTTCCCCAGTCACTCCGAGGAATTAAAATTCTTTGTGATTTCGCGGATGGACCAAGCCGTCGTGCTGGGTCTCCCATGGCTAAGCTCCCACAATCCAAATTTTGATTGAGCAGGTTCACGCATCACTTCTTGGTCCCCTAGGTGCGCCAAATTCTGTAAACCTTCCACGTTGAAGGTCCAAACTACCACCATTGGTGAGTACGATAATTTCAGTGACGTGTTTAGTATTAGGGCAGCCGCACGACTTCCTCCTCACTGTCCGTGGGACTGCGCGATTGAGCTCCTGCCAGGGAAAACACCGCCTTGCTTGCGCATTTATCCAATGTCTGTGGCAGAAACACGGGCAATGGAGGAATACGTGAGTGAAGCTCTCCGGCAGGGACTCATCAGCAGGTCCACGTCTCCGGCGTCGGCAGGTTTTTTTTTATCGAGAAAAAAGGGGGGGGGGTCTTTGACCTTGTATTGATTATAGGGGACTCAATACTATTACAGTAAAATATAAGCACCCACTGCCCTTGGTACCGGCCGCTATTGACCAGCTCCGCGGCGCGTCCATCTTCACGGAACTCGACCTCCGCAGCGCTTATAACCTCGTTCGTGTTCGCAAGGGCGATGAGTGGAAGACTGCGTTTAGCACAACATCAGGTCATTACCAATATAACGTAATGGCTTATGGACTGGTAAACACCTGCGGTGTTTCAGGGGTTTATGAATGACGTGTTTCGTCATATGTTAAACCAGTTTGTCATAGTATACTTAGATAATATCTTGGTATACTCTCGGTCATATGATGAGCACGTCCATCATGTAACCGCCGTTCTGCATCGACCGCGCGAACATGGGCTCTATGCGTAGGCAGAGAAATATGAATTTCACAAAACGGAGATCGCATTTCTCGGCTAACGCATAGGACCACAGGGGGTCGTAATGGACGTCGCCAAGGTAACGGTGATGCAATCATGGCCGGAACCCACAATACAGAGCTTCCTTGAGCTTGCCAACTTTTATCGGCGCTTCATTCGGGGCTTTAGTATGCTGGCAGCGCCGCTCACTAACTTGCTAAAGGGGAAACCCCAAAGGCTAGGTGCGCTCACGCTGGAAGCGCCCACCGCATTCCAGCGCCTAAAACGAGCTTTTACCTCCGCGCCTATCTTTAAACTGCCCGAACCTACCAAGCCCTTCGTAGTTGAGGTCGACGCGTGGGAGGGAGGACTTGGAGCGGTGCTGTCACAGCGCCATGGCCACCCAGAGAAACTCCACCCTTGTGCCTTCTTTTCTCTTAAACTAACATCTGCCGAGCGCAATTATGATATCGGTAATCGTGAACTGTTAGCAATAAAAGCGGCGTTAGAGGAGTGGAGGCATTGGTTGAAGGGAGCCGAACACCCATTCACGGTGCTAACAGATCACCGAATTCTAGAGTACCTCCAACAAGCAAAAAGATTAAACTCTCGTCAAGCCCAATGGGCGCTGTTTTTCACACGTTTCCACTTCATTGTCACTTATCGTCCCGGTTCAAAGAATAAAAAAGCGGACGCGCTTTTCCGCTGCTTTCCCACGCCGGACCGAGACCAAGATCCGGAGCCGATACTGCCCTCGTCACTCGTAGTGTCTCCGATCGTATGGGACATCGATTCGGAGATCGAGCAGGCTACACGGTCCCAACCCGTGCCGCCTGGCTGCCCTCCGGGCTGAACAAACGTCCCGGAGACATTACGAGAACGCATGATAATCGAAGCGCATACCAACTTAGCTTCCAGTCATCCCGGTATATTAAAAACAGGGAAATTGCTAAAACCAAAGTTCTGATGGCCGAATATGTGGAAACAGTAGTTTCGTCTTGCGCAGTTTGTGCACAAACTAAAACCCCTCAAAATCTACCTGTTGGTAAATTAATACCCCTTCCAATACCGAACAGGCCGTCGTCACACCTGGCGGTGGACTTTGTGACGGACCTGTCGGTATCACGAGGGTACACGACGGTCCTAGTAGTAGTGGACCGTTTTTCTAAGGGCTGTCGGTTTATTCCGTTTTGCTCCCTCCTGATCAGTGGTTCAACAGGGCGGAGAAAGTATGGGAAGATGCTCACACTAACATCTCCGAAGCAGTTCATCGGTTCAAAAAATTCGCTAATAGACGGCGAGGAGAAAGTCCTCCGCTCCAGGTAGGAGATCGAGTTTGGCTCTCGACAAAGGATCTCTCCTTTAATCTCCCCTGTCGTAAATTATCCCCTAAATACATCGGTCCCTTCCCTATTATTGCACAAGTCAACCCCGTTTCTTTTAAGTTACAACTACCCAATCACCTGCGTATTAACCCTGTCTTCCATGTTTCTCTTCTCAGGCCAGTGGGCCGGGGGCCCCTAGACGGGGGTGTCACAAACCCGTCGCTCCCTGGGGCTGTGGAAATAGCGGGCGCCCCTGCATTCCGAGTCCAATGACTTCTGGACTCCCGGAGGAGAGGAGGCTCTCTTCAATATCTCGTTGATTGGGAGGGGTACGGACCAGAGGAGCGCAGTTGGGTCCCGGCCAGAGACATCCTGAGCCCAGAACTCATTTCGGAATTTCATCGTGAGCGGCCGGATCGCCCAGCTCCGCGACCTCCGGGCCAGCCATCCCAGCAGACCGGTGGGTCCAGACTCCCGCGGGTACCGCAGAGAGCGCGCCCCCACCTCCCTCGGGAAGCCGGCCCTGGGGGGGGGGGGGGGGGGGTGAGTACTGTCACATCTGGGCCACCTCAGACCTGCACCTGCGTTCGTCTCCTCCCTATGGAAGTCATGACACCATCTGCTGAGAGAAATGAGAATCGCAGGTTGGAAAAGGCATGACCGGCGCACAGCTGTCAGCGATTTCACGTAAATGAGAGCAAAATAGCTTTATACTGGCTTTTGGAGATAAAGTCAGAGAGGCCAGATTGAGGTGGTTTGGGCATGTTCAGAGGAGAGATTGTGAATATATCGGTAGAAGGATGCTGAGGTTGGAACTGCCAGGCAGGAGGTCTAGAGGAAGACCAAAGAGGAGATTTATGGATGCAGTGAGAGAGGACATGAAGTTAGTTGGTGTGAGAGAAGAGGATGCAGAGGATAGGGTTAGATGGAGGCAGATGATTCGCTGTGGCGACCCCTGAAAGGGAACAGCTGAAAGACAAAGAAGAAGAGCTTTATACTGGCTTTTACCATTGTGAGGGGCCAGGGGTAGCTCAGTGGTTAAGGCATTGGACTACGGTTTAGAAGATCCCAGGTTCAAACTCCACAACCACCAAGTTGCCACTGTTGGGCCCTTGAGCAAGGCCCTTAACCCTCAATTGCTCAGATGTATAATGAGATAAAAATGTAAGTCGCTCTGGATAAGAGTGTCTGCCAAATGCCTAAATGTAAATGTGATTTTGAAAATGTAAGCATGCAGGGTGATTAAGCTCACAGATCCAGGAAAATTCGTGAAAGGAGGGTCCTGGAATTTGATTGAGTGTAAAGTATTTTTTTTCCCCCATAGCGGTCAAATGACCGCTGCTCTGTGCTTCTAGTGTTTAAAAAAGGGCCCATACTATAGTTAGTCTAATAAGTTGATTTGGAAATTATTGAATGTTTTATTTATTTATTGAATTGAATTGAGTAACTTTGCCAAATTAATATTTTATTTTATAACAAATGGGAATGCTTTGATATATATATTTTGTTTTCATTTAATTAATTCATGTTTTATGAACATTTATCTGGCCGTTTATATTTTCATTAAGAATACAATTATTCGAAAGATCACTACTGAATGGCAAACGTTTGTTTTGTCTGGGTTTAATATATACCTAAGAACGTAACCTTAGTATAACTTGGTACATTGGATTTTGGGGTAAGAGACCCCAGGACGCCCACTTTAAAGGGTCTAATTCTAGGTCAAAGGGGCGTTACGTAAGTATTTACTGCACTAACTGTTAGTTCAATTGGACCAAACACCAGTTTAAAAAGAGATACTGTAATTAGCAGCTCAATAAATTGTAAAGACAATAGTCAGTCACATGCTATTTTTACTATGCTGAGTGTTTGCATTGTTTAATTTGAAAATAAAAAACTGTGACAAATATGTAATAAGGGTGAAGTGTTTATAAAGATGATAAAGTGGTTACCTGTGTTATTTTCGGTGAAGTTCATTAATGAAACTGTCATGATCTGGATGTGGATTTAGAGGACGCAGAACGCAGGAATGGTGAACATAGAGTCTCTTGTTTATTATTTCAGACAGTCTTTTCCTTCATTCAACAAAAAAAAAAACACAAAGTATAACTAAAGTAACCCAACGGGCTTCTTCCGAGCCTCCTCAGGCTGGGTCTGCAGGCAGATGAACGCTTAAAACACAGAAGATTAGTTCCCAATAACAAGAGACATACGCAATGGCTTCCCAGCCCGCTGTCTGGTGTTTCGAACTTGAACTTGACGAAAAAACGTGTCTGTCTGTGACAGACCTTACCCCGAGCCTGCAGACTCTGACTCAGCCCTGAGGAGGAAACATGCAGATGCGAAGGGTTAGTGACAGGTGACAAACAAACATGACTATAACAGTGCACAGACGTGATTCTCCGGGTTCGACTGGCTTAAATAGAAACACAGAGGAGAGACACAGGTGAACATGATTAGTGATGGGGAGACATACCAACATAGACACACTAGGGGGGGACAAAGCTGCGTCTTAGTAGTCCGGAGACCCAGATCTTAACACTAGAAGCGCCGCGCCAGTGTCACCTACTAATAACGCGGTTCAGCGGTCATTTGACCGCCTATTGTTTGGAATGGGAAGCTGCTGCTGACACACAATGATCGCTAGATGGCGCTTTCACCCAAAGCAAATAGTTTAGCTCCAAGATCAACTTGCACTTGGACAATGCGCCATTCATTGTCCTCATTCACGCGTTGATAATCAGCGGTATCTTTTTTTCATATTCAACTGAGAAAACCTACTACAGAGTCTCTAAGGGGACAAAGGAAGAGGGAAAAAACAAGTCAGAGGAAAAAAACAAGTCATGTTTGGAATTATAACCCAAAGTTTTTGACTTTTTTCTGCTGTTTTTTCTCCTCCTTTGTCCATCTAGGGGCTTCGTACTATAACAAAAAGGAAAGCTCTACTTAATTTTATATCGTATGGAGAAAATGTTATTAGTTTGTTCATTCTATTTGAAGCTTCTGAACGTCTCGGAGCAGCGATTTAGTTCTGAACTCGCTTCCGTGAAATTATCGCTAAAACAATATTAAATTTGAATAAATCAGATCTACTACAGCACATAATAAATTATGCTATGTCATAACCGAAGCAAACACAACGAATATGTCTCGTTTCGTTCAGTGTTGCTAGGCAACGGACCACGCGCCGAATCGGTTCACTTGGCCGCGGTGTATTATAAACCTGCGGGATGTTTCACTGCTTATGTTCATGTATTAAAAGCGAGTGAAATGTGGAAGTGATGTGTGGCCACTGAATGAGAACTAAATCAAAGATTTCGGTAACTACACTGAGTGTAACATCTGCATAGTGACACTAAACAGCTGAACACCTTCACTTTTCCGTTTACCTCTGAGAAAAAAAAAGCTGTATTTTGTTTGTTTATATGTTTATAAAAGTACACGAAGTAGGCGCGCGCACACACACACACACACACACACACACACACCTCCCCTGAGCCCTCGGTCAACATCTAATGACTGTCGATATGCAAATGAGTCAAGACGTAGCCTAACGTGGTGTCGTGTCAGATTTCAGCGGTCACGGAGAGGAAAGACTTTGAAGCAGTTGCAGCGTTTTTTTCAGTTACAAAAAGCACAGCGATGAGTCCACGTTGTTTCACTGGTTATGACATAGTGACACTAAAAATCTGAACAACTTCACTTTTCCGTTTACCTCTGAGAAAAAAAAGCTGTATTTGTGTATATGTTTATATTCAGAGTAACACCTTCCAACCACCTCTCATAGTCTATTGTTAGTTTTAATGATTTGGCTGAAACTAATTATCACTACATAAGTTCAAGTTCAAGTAGGCTTTATTGTCATTACAACCATATACAGTTAGTACACAGTGAAACGAAACAACGTTCCTCCAGGACCAAGGTGCTACATGCAACATAAATTTACAAAATAAATTAACAGAGACACTAAACTAGCTAACCAAGAGGCCTAGTTAACTAACTAGCATAGACAGGACAGAGAGACCCACCATAAATTACAACATAAATTAACAAAAACTAACTAGCTAAGTATAACTATTTTAACAGACAACATAAAGTGCACGTGCAAATGTGCAAACAAGAGCAACAACAAAGTGGGTAGTGGGTAAACGTAAACATTCTTTAAAAACAGCAGCAAGAATTGAGGAATTAGTGCAAAAATTAGTCCAGTAATGATCATTGTGCAAAAAGATAAACAGTGAAGCATTTACAGGTTGGTGTGTACGATAATTTGGTGGTGTAGGTCAGTGTGTCTGCACTTGTGTTGATTAGTCAGTCCAGTCCCAATATTTTGAGGTAGTTGAGTTAAGCTGTGTGATAATGTTTGTGTTAGTGTGTCTGTGTGTGTGTGTGTGTGTGTTTATCAGTCCAGTCCCTATTTGTTGAGGAGACGGATGGCTTGTGGAAAAAAGCTGTTGCACAGTCTGGATGTGTGTGCCCGAATGCTTCGGTACCTTTTTCCAGATGGCAGGAGTGTGAAGTGTGTGTGAGAGGGGTGAGTCCGATCAGCCACAATGCTGGTGGCTTTGCGGATGCAGCGTGTGGTGTAGATGTCTTCAATAGAGGGGAGAGAGACCCCGATGATCTTCTCCGCTGTCCTCACTATCCGCTGTAGGGTTTTGCGATCCGATATGGCACAATTCCCAAACCAGACAGTGATGCAGCCGCTTAGAATGCTCTCGATAGTTCCTCTATAGAAGGTGGTCAGGATCGGTGGTGGAAGCTGGGCCTTTTTCAGTCTTCTCAGAATGAAGAGACGCTGTTGGGCTTTCTTGTGTAGGGAGCTGGTGTTGAGGGACCAGCTGAGGTCCTTCTTTAGGTGGACACCCAGGAATTTGATGTTTTCGACGATTCCCACAGAGGAGCCGTTGAAAATGGTCGCCTCGTGTCCTCCTAAAGTCAACAACCATCTCCTTTGTCTTGTCAACATTTAGAGACAGGTTGTTGTCTTTACACCAGTCCGTTAGCCTCTGCACTTCCTCTCTGTACGCTGACTCGTCGTTCTTGCTAATGAGACCCACCACGGTCGTGTCATCAGCGAACTTAATGATGTGGTTCGAACTGTGTGTTGCTACACAGTCGTGAGTCAGCAGTGTGAACAGCAGGGGACTGAGCACGCAGCCTTGTGGGGCCCCAGTGCTCAGTGTGGTGGTGCTGGAGGTGCAGGTTCCGATCCGTACTGACTGAGGCCTACCGGTCAGAAAGTCCAGGATCCAGTTGCAGAGGGAGGTGTTCAGGCCCAATAGGTTCAGCTTCCCAATCAGTTGTTGGGGGATGATAGTGTTGAATGCTGAGCTGAAATCTATGTACAGCATTCGAACATATGTGTCTTTCTTGTCCAAGTGTGTGAGGGCAAGATGTAGTGTAGTGGAAATGGCATCGTCCGTTGAGCGGTTAGGTCGATACGGAAACTGCAGTGGGTCCAGTAAGGAGGGCAGCAGGGTCTTGATGTGTCTCATGATGAGCCGCTCAAAGCACTTCATGATGGTGGGTGTGAGTGCAACGGGACGGTAGTCATTGAGACAGGACACAGTAGACTTCTTGGGCACGGGGACGATGGTGGTGGCCTTGAAGCACGTGGGAACGACGGCGCTGCTCAGAGAGATGTTAAAGATGTCGGTGAGAACATCTGCCAGCTGTTCAGCACATTCTCTGAGCACTCTGCCTGGGATGTTGTCTGGTCCAGCAGCTTTACATGGGTTGACTCTGCGTAGAGTTGTTCTCACCTCAGCTGTAGTGAGACACAGCACCTGGTCGTTCGGAGAAGGGGTGGTCTTTCTCGCCGCCACGTCGTTCTGCCTGTCAAAACGAGCATAGAAGTTATTCAGCGCATCTGGAAGGGAGCCATCACTGTCACAGGCAGTTGATGTCGTCCTGTAGTGAGTGATGGCTTGTAAACCCTGCCACATGCGCCGTGTGTCGCCGCTGTCCCTGTAGTAATTGTGGATTCTCTGGGCGTGTGCGCGCTTTGCCTCTCTGATGGCCCGAGAAAGTTTGGCCCTTGCTGTTCTGAGGGCCACCTTGTCTCCCGCTTTAAAAGCAGAGTCTCTGGTCCTCAGAAGTGCATGCACTTCCGCAGTAATCCACGGTTTCTGGTTGGGTCGTGAGATGATGTTCTTGGAGACAGTGACGTCATCGGTCCACTTGTTGATGTAGCTGGTCACTGATGACGTGTACTCCTCCAAGTCAGTGAAGTCGCCGTAAGTTGCAGCCTCCCTAAACATGTTCCAGTCAGTGCTCTCGAAACAGTCCTGAAGAGCAGAGATGGCTCCTGCTGGCCAGGTTTTCACCTGCTTCAGAACCGGTTTTGAGCGCCTGACGAGTGGTCTGTATGCTGGAATTAGCATAACAGAGATGTGGTCTGAGTAGCCGAGGTGGGGGCGGGGCTCTGCCCGATATGCGCCGGGGATGTTTGTGTAAACAAGATCCAGCGTGTTTTTCCCTCTCGTTGCAAAGTCCACATATTGATGGAATCTAGGAAGCACTGACTTGAGATTTGCATGGTTGAAATCTCCAGCAACAATAAACAGTCCATCCGGGTGTGTATTTTGCAGTTCACTGATCTTTGTATACAGTTCCCATAGCGCTTCCTTAGCATTAGCGCTAGGTGGAATGTACACTCCGATAATGAAAACAGTGGTGAATTCTCGTGGCAAATAAAAAGGTCTGCATCTAACAATCACAAACTCCACTAGCAATGAGCAATAACTAGAAACTAGCACAGAGTTCTTGCACCATTTCGTGTTGATGTAAACACATAAGCCGCCACCGCGAGTCTTACCGCACAGAGCTGCATTTCTGTCGGCGCGAAACGAGGCTAGCCCGTCTAGCTGAATAGCGGCGTCCGGTACTCTGTCGCTGAGCCATGTCTCCCATGACTTACCATGACTTACCATGTCTAAGTACCCCAACACCATTGATCATGAGTTTCAGCTAAAACTAATTCTATACATGCAACAGAAAATGTAGATGCAGATTCCAAATGTATAAAGATACATGCTATATATATATATATATATATATGTGTGTGTGTGTGTGTATTCGATGCATGCTATATATATATATATGTGTGTGTATGTGTGTGTAATCGAGGCTGGCTCTATTCAGGGGCAAGAGGGGCAGCGCCTCATCAACTAAATGTCTGCACATGTTAATATATTCCTAAAATTAATATATTACAAGTTGATAAACTGATCTGCGGTAGCAGAGAAATCCGTTAAAAAAGGGACACTACACAATACGGTATTAGATGTCCCTCATGTCTCAGTCCCTCTGCTGTGCGTATTCATTCACAGGCTGCAGCGCGCGCGCTCACACACACACACACACACACACACACACACACACCTCCCCAGTTGCGGCGTTTTTCAGTTACAACAAGCACAGCGATGAGTATAAGAATAAAATAAGGTATCAGTTTGGTCTGTGTAGTTAGTGCCCTTGTATAGAATAAATAAATGAATAACACATTCCAACCACCTCTCAAGAGAGTGCCATAGTTTTGCAAAAATACTTGCAAAACATCAGCATACATTGGAGGGAACTTCTAAGGTGGTCAGTGATTGATGGCACGGTCGTTCGGAGGGGGTTGTGATCACACCTACAGTTCTTTTGTTCTAAGCTGTCAGTCAAATATCTCTCCACTGAAATGGAAGCACAAAATTGAGGGGCAACATGCATGGGATTTCAGCATCTCGACGCACAGTATAAGCTGTTTATAAAGAAGACACTGTTTGTTTTTTTATTTTGTAATCTTTCTCGTGTTTACCTTGTACTGTACAATGTATATTTATTTTATTAATGAATTGCTGTGAATAAACTACATATGCAGTTGATTTACCAGAAAGGACTTTTCAGTTTTTGTGTGCTAAACTAAACTTCAGGGTCAAGTAATAGCGATTTTATTTGAAAAGTATATATATATATATATTTAGGGGAAGATTAAGAAACACACTGAAGCGGAATATATGTATATAGCATGTATCTTTATACATTTGGAATCTGCATCTACATTTTCTGTTGCATGTATAGAATTAGTTTCAGCTGAAACTCACGATCAATGGTGTTGGGGTACTTATGTAGTGATAATTAGTTTCAGCCAAATCATTAAAACTAACAATAGACTATGAGAGGTGGTTGGAAGGTTTTACTCTGAATATAAACAAACTAAATACAGCTTTTTTTTCTCAGAGGTAAACGGAAAAGTGAAGTTGTTCAATTCAATTCAATTTTTTTTTCAATTCAATTTTATTTGTATAGCGCTTTTAGCAATTTTCATTGCCGCAAAGCAGCTTTACATAGTCAAAATAATTATTTAAGTTTGTATGAAATGTGAATTTGTATGAATCAAAATGGTCAGTTTGTCCCTGGTGAGCAAGCCGAGGGCGACAGTGGCAAGGAAAAACTCCCTGAGATGGTAATAGGAAGAAACCTTGAGAGGAACCAGACTCAACAGGGAACCCATCCTCATTTGGGTGAAACAGAAAGCAGTAAATGATCTGCATTTATACAGTGTGTAGGGTGGGAGGCAGTTCAGCTATAATAGCTGATGTTAATTGATGTTAATATGGAGTCCAGGTAGTTATTGAAGACCCAGGTAGACTTGTAAGAAGTTCCAGTCATGAGCTATCGAACTGTCAAGTCCCCAGAGAAACAGTTGCCAACACCAGTCAAGGCCAGAACCATTTTCTAGGTAGAGAGAATCAT
Source organism: Clarias gariepinus (assembly GCF_024256425.1). Classification (NCBI taxonomy): domain Eukaryota; kingdom Metazoa; phylum Chordata; class Actinopteri; order Siluriformes; family Clariidae; genus Clarias; species Clarias gariepinus. The sequence continues at coordinate 47,995,095 of NC_071102.1, read as the reverse complement.
TCCCAGACACCAGACGCATCCCAGAGAGACACACGGGGCATCCATGTGACGAGATCTTCAGCCAGAAGCGGGGCACCAGGATGGGTCAGACAGGTCCGGAGGGCAAAGGGAGTCTGGATCACTGGCAGCTCAGGAACGACATGTGTAGCTCGACAGAGAGAGAGAGAAAGAGTGAAAGGGGGGGACAGGAGGAGAGAGGAAAAAGAAAGAGGGGGGGAAAGAGAAAAAGAGGAGAGATGGCAGTTAGGTATGGTCACAGTCACACAATGTATAATGTGAATGTATATTAACTGTAGAGTGCAAGCAGAGACTCCGGCAGGACTAACTATGACAGCATAACTAAAAAGGGAGAGCCAGAAGGAAACACAAACATGAGGGCTTCCAGAGATGTAAGGCAATCAATCACCTCACCGTCAACAAACCTGAGTGATCAATGAGAGTGGGGAAGACAGCATCCAAACATACCAGTTCACCTAATACGTCCATGAGTCCCCCGGATCTGCTCCTTTACCTAAGGCTAATCTATTTATAAAAATGCTTGGCTAAATAAATAGGTTTTTAGCCTGGACTTAAACACTGAGACTGTGTCTGAGTCCCGAACACTATTTGGAAGACTATTCCATAACTTTGGGGCTTTGTAAGAAAAAGCTCTGCCCCCTGCTGTAGTTTTAATAATACGCGGTACTGACAAGCAGCCTGCATCCTTTGATCGAAGTGGGCGTGGCGGATTGTAAGACACTAGCAGTTCACTCAGATACTGCGGCGCGAGACCATTTAATGCTTTATACGTCAAGAGTAGTATTTTAAAATCAATGCGAAATTTCACAGGAAGCCAATGCAATGTAGATAAGATAGGGGTGATGTGCTCATATCTTCTGGTTCGAGTGAGGACTCTCGCTGCTGCATTCTGGACTAATTGAAGCTTGTTTAAGCACCTAGTTGAACAACCAGACAGTAAGGCGTTACAATAATCCAACCTAGACGTGATAAAAGCATGAACTAGTTTTTCTGCATCGTTTAGTGATAATATATTTCTTATCTTGGCAATATTTCTGAGGTAAAAGAATGCTATCCTGGTAATATTATCTACATGTGCTTCAAATGAAAGGCTTGAATCTATAATCACACCGAGGTCTTTTACTGTTGCACTTGATGGAACAGAAAGGCCATTTAAAATCACATTGTGATCAGAAAGCTTACTTCTAGCTGCTTGTGGTCCTATGACTAGAACTTCTGTCTTATCAGGATTAAGCAGAAGGAAATTAATTAGCATCCAATCTCTTATGTCCTGCACACATTGCTCAACTTTAGTAAGCTGATTTTTCTCATCTGGTTTTGCTGAAACGTATACTTGTGTGTCATCAGCATAACAATGAAAACTAATACCATGTTTACGAATTATGTTGCCTAGAGGAAGCATGTAAAGGGAAAAAAGCAGTGGGCCTAAAACAGAACCCTGTGGAACACCAAACTCAACTTGAGAACATGAGGAATGGTCACCATCTAAATCTACAAACTGATAACGATCAGTCAAATAGGATCTGAGCCATAAGAGGGCCGTTCCCTTAATTCCTACTACATTTTCTATTCTGTAAAGGAGAATATTATGATCAATAGTGTCAAAAGCTGCACTGAGGTCGAGTAACACAAGTATAGTGACACAACCCTGATCAGAGGCCACTAGGAGATCATTTACTACTTTAACGAGTGCTGTCTCTGTGCTGTGATGAGGCCTAAATCCTGACTGATACAATTCATGTATGCTATTCCTATGTAGATAGATAAACTGCATATATGGAATGAAACCTGAGATAGTTACATATACGCACTGAATGACGCATAAATAGTATGCGCGATCCCTTGCGCCATCTGCTGAGAGAAATGAGAATCGCAGGTTGGAAAAGACAGGAAACGTCATGCCGCCGCGCAGCTGTCAGCGATTTCACGTAAATAAGAGCAAAATAGCTTTATACTGGCTTTTACTGGTGCGTTTTTTAAAATTTAAGCATACAGGGTGATTAAGCTCACGGAACTAGGAAAAGTCATGAAAGGAGGGTCCTGGAAATTGATCGAGTGTAAAGTATTATTTTTTTTTTACCCCCTTGCGGTCAAATGACCGCTGCTCGGTGCTTCTAGTGTTAATCCCCCGGATGGGGAGGTGCAGATGTGACAGAAACATTATTAAATAAGTAATAACTTAAACATGCATCCTGTTCTTGGTTTGAGTTGGTAAAACTTCATTTTTGTTGTAATTAATTCAGATTATGTAAAAGGTGTGTTAAACTGAGCTACTTGAGTGCTGCGCTCCTGGAGGGCTGTGATTGGTTGAATGGTGAGGTCGCATCTGATTGGCTAAAGAGTACGAGTGACCCACGTTGCTGCCAGCAAAGTCTCAAAAATACACACACACAAATCCAGGGATATTCACACACAAAAGATGATACACTCGAGAATTTTAAACATTTAAAAAATTTGTACATAGTTGTACATCGGTGAATTGTGTTTTGCATTTGTGAAACGTATATATATATATATATATATATATATATATATATATAGGCGTCGCTAGGCCATTTATACTAACATAACATTATTACCATTTAAAGTAACATTTGTACACAGCCCCCCCTAAAATTTCTCCATAAACTTCATTTAAATTGGTGATCGCCCATCCTCCCCTTTAAATTTCAAATGAAAGCGGTGGCAGACTTCGGCTCCTTCAGTTCCTTCCCATCTTTCAGCGTGGTCTTCAATTCATCATCAGAGGGAGGATTAAGACAAGGTGTGTGTTTTTCGGTAAATTGTTATATCTGCATCAGTGCGCTCCTTTCTCATAAATACAGTTTTCAAAATGTCATGAGGGATTAATCAGTTAAATCTTCGCTCTGTTTCCTCTAGTAAAAAATAAAGCCCATAATACATACTCTATGAACCTATAGTCCACTTTATAAAACAATCATGCCATTGCTGTTTTAATTGGAAAACCTAACTGTCTATATAAAACATTGCACAGTGCATATGGCATTAACTACCATACCCAGTGGGCACAAACTCATGGAATCCACATAAAGAAGACGTGTTTTCACCACATGGAAAAGAAGGGTAATTTACGCGTAAAAGGCAAGTCGAATTCCACATGGATTTGACACAAGGAATTCACGTGTTTTCACCACTTGGAAAAGACATGGATGTTAGCCCATGAAAAATACGTGTTGTGTTCAACGTAAAGTCTGCAAAGTTTAAAATGTCTACAACATCCTGTGTAAAGCAGACACAAATCACATAAAAGTTGTAATAACTGTAATAATTTATTAAATTTTTTTAAATACAAAATGCACATAAAAGCTGGGTGTAGTGCATAATACTGATATAACACAAAAATGTCAATACTAAAAGACTTTAAACAAACAAAACATCTAAAAGAAGATAGACAACTGTCTCAAACGGCAAAAAAAACAAAATTACAATAACCTTTTTAACTTATTAACACTTAATAAATTACACTGTATCCAGCCTTTCTTTCCTCTTTTCCTAGGTGCATTTTGCAACCGATTGAAAATGAAGCCTAGTGCAAAGGCTTCTGTAACAACATGGGCCTTTACTACACTGTCTGTCAATCAAAGGACAAAAATGTTTAGTATAATTCAGATGCATGGACTTAAAAAAAAAAAATTTTGTCCTTTCCAATTCTTTTTCCCCAATTTTCTCCCTAATCTAGTCGTGTCCAATTCACTTCTGGTCACTAGGTGGCTCCCACATTAAGGCTAAGTTACTTACCAGTTATTAATTTGCACAGCGCTGTCTTTTCAAATTATGTTTTATCCCCTCGTGATCTTTTCATGTTTAGTTGACACATAAATTAATTGGTAAGGAATCTGGAAGAAAACAAACTTATCTATTTATCTTCAAAAAACATTTTCACATGATCAACAAAAGGCATATAAGATCTACCTGGTATTTAGACAATGATCTAAGGAAAGTATTGAATTAATTAATGTCTGACACAATTGTTAATATACAATATGAGTGTAATCTACTCATACTATAAGCAGACATTTTAATGAGGAATACAAGATAATATCGAAATCACATCAGAATCAACTGATAATTACTTATTTTTAACATCATCGGCATCGGAATGACACTAAGATTTGCACTATATTTCAAATGGATATCTGCTGTAGGGCTGAAATGCTTATTCAAATAAATCGAATAATTTCATGATTAAAAATGGACAAAGCAATTTCTCTAAAATCAAAGCTTTGTGTAATTTATTTCACTCACTAGAATATACGCGGCTTGAGTTTTTTGTTTAGCCTTTATTTGTCACATATACATTACAGCACAGTGAAATTCCTTCTTCGCATATCCCAGCGTAACTGGGGTCAGAGCGCAGGGTCAGCCACGATACAGCGCCCATGGAGCAGTTAGGGTTAAGGGCCTTGCTCAAGGGCCCAACAGTGGCAACCTGGTGGAGCTGGGGATCGAACCGACGATCTTCCAATCAGTAACCCAGTGCCTTAACCCTTTGAGCCACCACTGTCACTGAATTTCAATTCAATTCAATTCAATTTTATTTGTATAGCGCTTTTAGCAATTTTCATTGCCGCAAAGCAGCTTTACACAATCAAAAGAATTATTTAAGTTTGTATGAAATGTGAATTTGTATGAATCAAAATGGTCAGTTTGTCCCTGGTGAGCAAGCCGAGGGCAACAGTGGCAAGGAAAAACTCCCTGAGATGTTAATAGGAAGAAACCTTGAGAGGAACCAGACTCAACAGGGAACCCATCCTCATTTGGGTGAAACAGAAAGCAGTAAATGATCTGCATTTATACAGTGTGTTATGTGGCAGGCAGTTCAGCCATAATAGCTGATGTTAATTGATGTTAATATGGAGTCCAGGTAGTTATTAAAGACTCAGGTAGACTTGTAGGAAGTTCCAGTCATGAACTATCGAACTGTCAAGTCCCCAGAGAAACAGTTGCCAACACCAGTTTGACACAGATGCTTATAGATGATGCACCTTTTTAGTGCAGCGATCAAGACAAGATCTAATTTCTGTTTGTGAATGTATTTGTGGGATATTCAGTGCCTAAAAATAGAGTTAAACAGTAAAAATGCATAAATTAAATTTTTCATGATGTAAACACACATGTATTGGTATTTGAAATTTCGTTTCAGAAAATTCATTTTAAAAAGTTAAAAAGAGACACTTGTTTAATTCTCAACTTTAAAATGAAAAACGCAGAACAATTTTTTTTCTTTTGTCCTTCCGCACATCAGAAAAGAAAAACACAATAAAGAACGAGAAAAAGCCCTTTATTTATTTCGTAGGTCAACAACCTGGACACGTAACGTTCCACTTACAGCAAACACTGGACCTGGTGTGTAGACTGGACCATCATCTTGACATTGGAACAATACTTAGGCATAATCATAGAGATGGCAAAACAAGCCTGTCATCGAAAAGTATATCAGAGCGTCTGTCATATGAACACGGGGGTGTGTGACTGCGGTAAAGTTAGTTTAATTTTCAACATTCGTTTGACATTCACAACTGTGTCCTTGTTTATTAAATCAAAATCAAATTCAAATCAAATTCAAATTTTATTTGTCACATACACAGTCATACACAGTACGAAATGTAGTGAAATGCTTACACGACCGCCAGTGACCTTAAAAAGAGAATTAAAACTTATTGTAACGGTTAACCCCTAGAGGGCGCCAAAGCGCCTGGGTTTGTTTTATGTTATAGTTTTGTTTTAGTTGGACTTCATGTCCCAGACTGCACCTCGGTCAGGTGACATAAGGATTCACCTGAACCGAGGTAAGCTGATTAAGTTGATTATAAAAAGCCTGACTGAACTTCAGTCAGGCGTCTAGCTTTTGTTGCCCTTTATATGCGTTATGTCGGTGTTTGTTTTATGTGTTTATATTTAATAAAAACCTGTGTTGAAACGCCAGCTCGCCTCCTGCGATTATGCCACCCAAACACAGACACCGAGGTAAGAAACGTGACAGAAAGCTAGACCTTACAAGTGGCATAGCGGAGGTCTCTCCCCTAAATTGTTTTTGGGGGGGAGCAATCACCATCTCGCCCGAGCTGGCCGAATGGCTACAGGACAGCGAGGAGCAAGGAGAGAGGGAGCTGTTGCAGAGCTGGGAGGGCTGCAAGCTCGCCGAACCGGCGGACTGGCTGGGAAACAGCGAGGAGCAGGGAGAGACAGAGGCGCGGCAAAGCTGGAAAGGCTGCAGGCTCGCCATCCGGCGGACGCCGTTTAAAGGTGAGGCAGCTGAGGGAAGCAGGTTCCCACGCTCCGACGAGGAAGTACGGGCCAGGGAGGTTGGGTACATCGGAGGCGAACGGGAACAAGAGCCCGAGGAGGAGCGAGGTAAAAAGGAGGATGGGACCCGGGAACTGCTCAAGTTCTGGGCAGAGGTGAATAAGGAGCGCATTCGGGGCCTGCAAGAGCAGGTGGAACAGCTCCAGCACCTGCTCATCCGACTCCACGAGAGCCAAGTAACAGGCTCTGAGCTTCCTCCTTCTCAGCCTCTCATGGACAGCGAGGACTTCGCGCTTCTTCCTCCTCCGCCGCCTCTCCTCGACAGTGAGGACGTCGCGCATCCTCCGTTGGACAGCGAGGACTTCGCGCTTCTTCCTCCTCCGCCGCCTCTCCTCGACAGTGAGGACGTCGCGCATCCTCCGCTGGACAGCGAGGATTTCGCGCTTCTTCCTCCTCTGCCGCCTCTCCTCGACAGTGAGGACGTCGCGCATCCTCCGCGGGACAGCGAGGATTTCGCGCTTCTTCCTCCTCCGCCGCCTCTCCTCGACAGTGAGGACGTCGCGCATCCTCCGCTGGACAGCGAGGGTTTCACGCTTCTTCCTCCTCCGCCGCCTCTCCTCGACAGCGGGGACGTCACGCTTCTTCCCCCACCTCCCGGCTTCGAGGACATCATGCCAGCTCCTCAGCCTGGCCTCGGGGACGTCACGCTTCTTCCCCCGCCTCCCGGCTTCGAGGACATCATGCCAGCCCCTCAGCCTGGCCTCGGGGACGTCACACTTCTTCCCCCGCCTCCCGGCTTCGAGGACATCATGCCAGCTCCGCCGCCGCCCAGCTCAGCGAGCGTCGCTCCAGCTCCGCCGCCGCCCAGCTCAGCGAGCGTCGCTCCAGCTCCGCCGCCGCCCAGCTCAGCGAGCGTCGCTCCAGCTCCTCAGCCGCCGCCGAGCGTCGCTCCAGCTCCTCAGCCGCCGCCGAGCGTCGCTCCAGCTCCTCAGCCGCCGCCGAGCGTCGCTCCAGCTCCTCAGCCGCCGCCGAGCGTCGCTCCAGCTCCTCAGCCGCCGCCGAGCGTCGCTCCAGCTGCTCAGCCGCCGCCGAGCGTCGCTCCAGCTCCTCAGCCGCCGCCGAGCGTCGCTCCAGCTCCTCAGCCGCCGCCGAGCGTCGCTCCAGCTCTTAAGCCTTGCATGCGGGCGTGGATGACGCAGGCTTGCCAGCCCTGCTCGCAAGAGGGGATCGACCGCCTCGGTGTTGGGGGTCCGGACTGGGACCGCTGGGGGGGGAGTCCGGGTCCTCCGGGAATGCTCCGGAGGAGCGTTTTTTAGGGGGGGGGGACTGTAACGGTTAACCCCTAGAGGGCGCCAAAGCGCCTGGGTTTGTTTTATGTTATAGTTTTGTTTTAGTTGGACTTCATGTCCTAGACTGCACCTCGGTCAGGTGACATAAGGATTCACCTGAACCGAGGTAAGCTGATTAAGTTGATTATAAAAAGCCTGACTGAACTTCAGTCAGGCATCTAGCTTTTGTTGCCCTTTATATGCGTTATGTCGGTGTTTGTTTTATGTGTTTATATTTAATAAAAACCTGTGTTGAAACGCCAGCTCGCCTCCTGCGATTATGCCACCCAAACACAGACACCGAGGTAAGAAACGTGACACTTATAAGTAATAAATATCAATAGAAGAAATATGATAGAAAATTTAAATAAAAATTTAACTAGAAAAAAATAGAACCTGAAAATAGAAATATACTGTACACATAGAACTATAATGGTGTGCAAGTATGCATAGAAAAAGTGACTTTGTGCAATGGTTATTAAAGTGTCTTTGTGCAATGGTCCAGAATGTAAACGTAAACATGTAGTGTAGATGTGATGTGCGTGGAGTTGTCCATAGTGTCCATGGATGTATAAAGATTGACTGATTGATTGATTGTGAGAATTGTGAAAATTGTGAAAATATTGTGTTAGTTTTGCCTAGTGGTGTGGTTGAGAGACCTTATCGCCTGCTGGAAGAAGCTCCTCCTCAGTCTCTCTGTGTTGGCCCTCAGGGAGCGGAATCGCTTCCCAGACCGCAACAGAGTAAACAGTCCATTGTTGGGATGGCTGAGGTCCTTCACGACTTTCCTGGCCTTGGTCCAGCACCGCTTGGTGTAGATTGAGTGCAGGTCAGGGAGCTTGGTGCGGATGATGCGCTCAGCTGATCGCACCACCCTCTGTAGAGCTCGTCTGTCCTGCATGGTGCTGTTCCCGAACCAGGTCGTGATGTTTCCTGTCAGGGTGCTCTCTATGGTGCAGGAGTAGAAATTCCTGAGCACCTTGGAGGGCAGTCTAAAGTCTCTCAAGCGTCTGAGGTGGTACAGACGCTGCCGGGCCTTTTTTACCACGGTGTTGATGTGACAGGACCATGTCAGGTCCTGCGTGATGTGAACACCGAGGTATCTGAAGCTGTCCACTCTCTCCACTGGGCTCCTGTTGATGATGGGGGTCTGGTAGTTCCTCACCTGCTTTGTACTGAAGTCCACTATCAGCTCCTTTGTCTTGCTGACGTTCAGGAGGAGATTGTTTTTCTGGCACCAGTTCTCCAGATTTCCAACCTCCTCCAGGTAGGCCGTCTCATCGTTGTTGGTGATCAGGCCCACCACGACAGTGTCGTCAGCAAACTTGATGACGGTGGTGGAGTTGGTAGTGGCCACGCAGTCAGAGGTGTACAGAGAGTACAGCAGGGAGTACTGCCTGTGGTCTGCCAGTCAGAAAATTGGAGATCCACCGACACATGGATGAGCTGAGTCCCAGGTGCACCAGCTTGGTGGTGAGTGTGGAGGGAATTATGGTATTAAATGCAGAGCTGTAGTCGATGAAGAGCATTTTCACATAATTCCCCCTCCGAGTGTCCAGGTGAGTGAGAGATGTATGGAGGAGATGTGAGATTGCATCGTCCGTGGAACGGTTTGGACGGTATGCAAACTGTAGTGGGTCCAGTGTGTCTGGTAGTGAAGAAATGATGAAGTCTCTGACGAGGCGTTCAAAGCACTTCATCACTACTGAAGTGAGGGCTACAGGGCGATAATCATTAAGGGAAGCAGGATGAGGTTTCTTTGGGACAGGAACAATAATGGACTTTTTGAAGCATGTGGGGATCACCGACTGAGATAAAGAGATGTTGAATATCTCAGTGAACACAGGTGCTAGCTGGTCTGCGCAGGCTCTGAGAATACGACCTGAGATGCCGTCTGGTCCTGCTGCTTTCCTGGTGTTCACTCTCTTGAAGGCTCCCCTCACGTCATGCTCGGTGATGATGAACGCGCTTCCGGTACTGGCAGTGACTTCCTGTCTGCAGCTGTTAGCACCGCTAGCATTAGCATCGCTAGCGTCTTTAGCTGCAGCCTCGAAGTGAGCATAGAAAGTGTTCAGCTCATCTGCCAGAGTCACGTCTGCGTTTATCATACCGGATGTTGGTGCTTTATAATCAGTAATTGTCCTTAATCCCTGCCACAGGCTCCTAGGGTCACTCTGTTGGAGCTGTGACTCTAGTTTCCTCCCGTAGCACTGCTTCGCCTCTTTCACCGCCTTCCGGACGCTGTATGACGCAGCCTTGTACGGTTCCATGTCCCCCGACGCAAGTCCCGTGTTGTAGGCAGCGGTGCAAGATTTCAGAGCGTCGCGGATGGTTTTATCCACCCACGGCTTCTGGTTGGGAAACGTTTTAATAGTCTTTTTTTCTACGGTATCCTCCGCTAGTTTCCCGATGAATCCCACAACCGCTTCCGTAAACACACTGACGTCACCATCGGAGCTGTTTCTGAACATGTCCCAGTCTGCGTCATCGAGTGCGTCCTGTAACGCGGCCACCGATTGGTCCGTCCAGCGCGCGACCTCCCTCTGAACCGGAACTTCCTGTTTCAGCCTTTGTTTGTATTTTGGCATGAGGAAGATGGCGGCGTGGTCGGATTTACCAAACGGAGGGCGAGATTGTGCCTTGTAGCCGTCCTTGACTGTGGTGTAGCAATGATCCAGTGTCCTTTCGCCCCTGGTGGGGCAAGTGATGTGCTGATAAAAGTTCGGCGCTGCGCGTTTGAGGTTGGCACTGTTAAAGTCCCCCGCCACAATAAGCGCAGCGTCCCGGTGTTGTGTTTGTTGTTGTGTGAGTGCCTCATGCAGCTCGCATAAGGCAGTGTCCGTGTCTGCTAGTGGTGGAATATAAACGGCGCTGATTATGACCGATGTAAACTCCCGAGGTAAATAAAAAGGGCGACACATGATGGACAGTAGTTCCAGATTTGGTGTGCAGGAGTGTGTGAGAGGAACAACGCTCGCGCTGTTGCACCAGCTGCTGTTCACCATTAAACACACGCCGCCTCCCCTTGACTTCCCCGAGTCCCGCGTCCTGTCCATGCGGTGAACCGTGAAGAACTCAGCCGGCTGGATGGCGTGGTCCGGCACCGCTGGGTTCAGCCATGTCTCGGTAAAGCAGAGGAGATTGCAGTCCCGAATGTCTCTCTGGAACTTTATCCTGGCCCTGAGATCATCAAGCTTGTTTTCCAGTGACTGGACGTTGGCGAGCAGGATGCTAGGCAGAGGTGTGCGGTGTGCACGGGCTCTCAGCCTGTTCCTGACACCGGCTCGTTTCCCTCGGGGCCGCCGCTTCACGTCGCGTCCTTCGTTCTCCCCCAGGATCTCACTCGGCCAGCTCGGATCCGGAGTTAAAAACGTCGAATTGTGAGTACATTGTATACCAATAGAAACAAGAGTGTCTCTATCATAACTAATGTACTCCATGGTGGTAATTTGACTGGTTTAAAAATGGTAAAAACTAACTTAAAGAACAAAAACAAAGAAAATCTGGTCGGAGCAGTCGTGACGGCAGCCGACCTCACCGGCGCCATCTTGGTATTACAAAACGAAACATACAATTTCAAACAAATCAATAGGATACTGAGAAGAACAAGGAAGACAACACATTGCAACCCCAATTTTTTAGCACATCGCGCAATTATAATGTTTAATTTCTTTAAATACTGTCCCTTGCAATCTCTATGGTCCTGGTCATTTTAGCGCATTTTTACATCAGGCTCATTTTAAAATAATTTAAGTCTTTTTATTTTATTATTATTTTTATGTTTTATTTAAACAAATCTGTTATTTTCCAAAGCCACATGCCCAAGTGACCTCAAACTGCTTTCAGGATACTTAGAAATTACTCTGCACATGCAATAAGGCTTATTTATATATATAAAAATTCTTATTTTTATAGATTTTTTTTTATTTACATATTTAAACAAATCTATTATTCTGTAAAGCCACCTGCCCCAGTGGCCTCAAACAGCTTTCAGGATTTAGATAAACACTCTAAAAGTTGTTTAAACACAGTTGTTTAATTTTGCGATTATCCCTAATGCTGCAGCGCTGAAATGACCAGGACCATAGAGATTGTGAGGGACAGCTAGAGTATTTAAAGTAATCAAACATAATAATCTTGCAATTTGCTAAAAAATTGTAGTTGGAGTGTGTTATCTTTCTTGTTCTGCTCAGTATCCTATTGATTGTCTTAAATTGTATGCTTCTTTTTGTCATAAAAAAGAAGACCATCGTGAATATCAAACAAATGTCGAAAGTTAAACCAACTTTACCACAGTCCAGGTTGTACAGTATGTATGTGTGTGTGTGTGTGTGTCAGTGGCGGCTGGTGAAAATTTTTCCTGGTGGGGCTGATGTGACAAAATATTTCTTTGCTTAGTCCAATATAAGAATTAAAATCAACAGTCAGACAATGATTACAATTAACAGTAATGGTTTAATCTCCTCCTCAAAATCACCAGTTTCACAGATAAAGTAAATGAACAAATTTCCATTGTATAATATGCCATGCATTCTTAAGAGAGTATCAAATACAATAATCAACATCAAAGGGTATGATCAGCTGGATCACCTTTCAAGCAAAGTTGCATCTCAAAGTGGTTCACACAAAGAAAAACAGTTTTAAAAATGCAATTTAACACAACAGTCTAAAACGGGTATATTAATAAGGATCTCACCGAATTTGGTGGAAACTGCTCTTCGCTCGTTAAGTTCGCCATCATTACTCTGATTGACCGCGCCTCTCTCTGATTGACCGCGCCTCTCTCTGATTGACCGCGCCTCAAAAGAAAAAAAAAACTTAAATCTCGCAGTATTTTCTGCGGCTTGGGGCAGAATTTCCAGCGCCCCAAGACCATAAAATTCTGAGAACCTGATTGGCCGCATATTTATTAATTTACCCTAGCAACAGCTACATGACTGGCTATTTGGCTGCACTCAGGGGCGCTTTTTCTCAGCGCCCCATGACAGAAACGATACAAGTCTGTCTGTGGAAATTCACTGGTGAATGAATGTCACTAGGTGGGAAATGTTGTATATGTTATTCATATCGCATGTAGGCACATACTGGTGGGTAAACCGAATTAAAAAACTTAATTTGTAAAAAATATATTTTACATTTTTAACCCCTTTTAGCCCCAGCGCCCCCTATGGGCCGGCCGTCACTGGTGTGTGTGTGTTGTGCACGTGAGTTGTTCTTTGTGAATATATTTGTTTCGTGCACGTGAATTGGCTTTCACACATGTGAATTAGATGCGCACGTGTGCATCGTGTCTTCTGTGTGAATTATTAATGAGAATTATTAATGATTTGCTTCCATACACTTGAGATCAACATCTCCGCTCACTCAGCGGTGTGTATGCCTCCTGGCAGTTCGCCACAAGATGTCGTCAGTGAGCTGTGTTTAGCGGTCTGCATGTGAGGCGCTTCAAAAGCCTTGGAAAACGTTGTTTCTCCTATCACTGCCACAAGGTTTTTTTTTTTTTTTTTTTAATCAATGCCGTTTTGATAAAAAACGGCTGTGCTAAATTCATATAATATTATTTATTTACAAATAACAGAAACCATAACGAATCGACCAGGCTCGATCATCGGTGCACGCATGCGCAGTACAAGTGGATTGGCACGCGCTACCTGAAGTGCTTCTCGTGCCCAGCTCACACAGCGCATGCGCACACATGCGCGGCGTCCATCAGGCAGGGTGCAGACGGGCAGCGGCGCCTCGCGCTGTTCGAGGTAAAATCTCGAGCTTTATTACTGATGACGGAGCGACACTACAGGACTGTAGAGCGGCTCGATCTGGCGTGGAAATATTACGGAAGCATTTTATTAGTCAGATCGAGTACAAATGAAAGGCTCTCTCTCTCTCTCTCTGTGTGTGTGTGTGGAGTTTTAACTCCGTTTCTGCTTTAAGGTTAAACACGGGCTGTTAGCTGAGCTGCTAATGTTTATACAGCTGAACTCCTGTTTAATGCAGAGTTTAAATAAAGACATTTACTTTATATTTACACCGAGGCTTAAAGTTACAGTACAAATCCATTAAAGCAGAAGATTTAAACATAAATGTGTATTAATTGTGTTATTGATGTTATTGTTATTCTGTATAGATTGTGTAGACTGGAACAAAGTGTTTCTCCAGGAGCTCAATGCAACACACTGCAGGACACAAGAGTGTGTGGGACGAGTATAGGACCATAAACACACACACACACACACACACACACATAGGAGTGGCTCGTGTACACACTATTCGAATGAATAAAGAATGTGAGAATTGTTGAACATGATATTAAATGTCACACTGTTCTGCACTAATCATCAGTCTTAGGGGAAGAGCTGGTGAATCTTTAACCCTATTTATAATCCCTCCTACTCTAACTTATGAATGATGAACCAGGTCCTAATGTATTTCTTTGTGTCTTTACTTTGTGTGCTGCGCATCCCATCCCGTCTCTTTTGCACAATAGTCATTACTTTTTGCACTAATTCCTCAATTCTTGCTGCTATGTTTACTACCTCAACACCATATTTTAGGTTCTGATATGTCGTTGTCACACTGTCACTTTGTTGTTGCTCTTTTGCACATTTGCACATGCACTTTATGTTGTCTGTAAAACCTGTAGATAGTCTTCCTTAGTTAGTTTTAGTTCGTTTTTGTTAATATATGTTGTAATTTATGTTAGGACTATCTGTCTTGTCTCTGCTAGCCAGCTAACTAGGCCTCTTAGTTAGCTAGTTTAGCTTCTCTGTTAATTTATGTTGTAAGTTTATGTTGCATGTAGCACCTTGGTCCTGGAGGAACGTTGTTTATTGAAGTGACAATAAAGCCTACTTGAACTTGAACAGAAACATCTGAACTGTGTACATCCACACACACTAACAGTGACAGAAATGTGGATGTTTTAAAAAAAAAAACTGTTTAATTCTATTTACTATGATTTAAATTTCAGAATCCACATGTAGTTTTAGATTCTCGTAGAACAACATTGTGATTTTACAAATTTTATATGAAGTTACATTGCACCTTGTCTGATATTTTAGGATGTGTTTGGACCTCCAGCAGGGGTGTAGCAGACATTTTAATAGTGAGAGACCAACAGCTGTGAGTAATTTAATTCAATTTTATTTGTATAGCATTTTTAACAATGGACATTGTCGCTAAGCAGCTTTCAATCAAAATATTTATTTAAGTTTGTATGAAATGTGAATGTGTCTGAATCAAAATGGTCAGATAGTCCCTGATGAACAAACCGAGAACGACAGTGGCAAGGAAAAACTCCCTGAGATGGTAATAGGAAGAAACCTTGAAAGGAACCAGACTCAACAGGGAACCCATCCTCATCTGGGTGAAAGAGAAAGCAGGAAATGATCTGCATTTATACAGTTTGTAAGGTGGGAGGCAGTTCAGCTATAATAGTTGATGTTAATTGATGTTAATATGGAGTCCATATTATGGCATTATCCTCGTGGCGGATCGTAAGACACTAGCAGTTCGCTCAGATACTGCGGCGCGAGACCATTTAATGCTTGATATGTCAAGAGTAGTATTTTAAAATCAATGCGAAATTTCACAGGAAGCCAATGGAGTGAAGATAAGATAGGGGTGATGTGCTCATATCTTCTGGTTCTAGTAAGGACTCTCGCTGCTGCATTCTGGACTAGCTAAAGCTTTTTTATGCATCTAGCTAAACAACCAGACAGTAAGGCATTACAATAGTCCAACCTAGAGGTGATTAAAGCATGAACTAGTTTTTCTGCATCGTTTAGCGACAATATATTTCTTATCTTGGCAATATTTCTGAGGTGAAAGAATGCTATCCTGGTAATATTATCTACATGAGCTTTAAATGAAAGGCTGGAATCTATAATCACACCGAGGTCTTTTACTGTTGCACTTGATGGAACAGAAAGGCCATCTAAAGTTACGGTGTAATCTAAAATTTTACTCCTAGCTGTATGCGGTCCTAAGACAGAACTTCTGTCTTATCCGGATTAAGCAGAAGGAAGTTAATTAGCATCCAGTTTCTTATGTCCTGCAAACATTGCTCAACTTTAGTAAGCTGTTTTTTCTCATCAGGTTTTGCTGAGACATATAACTGTGTCGTCAGCGTAACAATGAAAACTAATACCATGCTTACGGATTATGTTGCCCAGAGGAAGCATGTAAAGGGAAAAAAGCAGTGGACCTAAAACTGAACCCTGCGGAACACCAAACTCCACTAGAGAACATGCAAAATAATCACCATTTAAGTCTACATACTGATAACGATCAGTCAAATAGGATCTGAGCCAGGAGAGGGCTGTACCCTTAATTCCTACTACATTTTCTAATCTGTGAAGAAGAATAGCGTGAACAATGGTGTCAAAAGCTGCACTGAGGTCGAGTAATACAAGCATAGTTACTCAACCCTGATCAAAGGCCAATAGGAGGTCATTTACTACTTTAACGAGTGCTGTCTCTGTGCTGTGATGAGGCCTAAATCCTGACTGATACAGTTCATGTATGCCATTTCTATGTAGATATGAGCATAGCTGCTTCGCTACTATCTTTTCCAGAATCTTAGAGATAAAAGATAGGTTTGATATCGGCCTGTAATTGGACAGCTGACAGGGGTCAAGGTCAGGTTTCTTAATTATTGGTTTAATAACTGCTACTTTAAAAGATTTTGAAACATAACCAATGCTGAGTGAGGAATTAATTATTCTCAACAGGGATTCCGTTATTGCTGGTACTGGTCTGTTAAAGAAAATGTGTTGGTATCGGATCTAATATACAGGTTGATGAATTTGCAGAAGAGATGAGTGAAATTAGTTCATTCTCTTTAAGGGGAGTAAAGTATTCTAGGTTTTGATCTGACATGGCTAGATTAACATCTGCATCAATTACATTGTTCTGTTTCAAAGCCTCAATTTTATGCCTAATATTTTCAATTTTATTATTAAAAAAGTTCATGAAGTCCTCACTATTGCATGATGTTGTTGTGGAGATTTCTGCAGTGGTCTTGTTTCTGGTTAATTTGGCTACGGTATTAAATAAAAATCTAGGATTATTTTTGTTATTTTCTATAAGAGTGGAGAGATGCTGTACGTCGATCTAGCTACACTAAGAGCTTTTCTATAGTTCAGGATGCTCTCCTTCCATGCTATTTGAAATACTAACAATTTAGTTTGACGCCATTTACGTTCTAATTTCCGAGCGGTCTGTTTTAAAGTGCGTGTGTGATCGTTATACCAGGGAGCAAGTTTCTTATCTCTAATAATTTTTCTTTTAACTGGAGCTACATTATCTAAGGTATAGCGAAATGTCGATTCTTAAGTATTCAGTCGCCTGATCGAGTTCTGTGGGGTCAGACGGTGATCTAATCGAAGTTGGAAACTCTGGGAGATTACTGATAAAACTCTGTGTGGTAGTTTAATGTGAATGTACGTTTCATACGGTAGCGCGCTGCTGTGCGTACATTATTACTGTGACACACTTGAATTGAGACAAGATAGTGATCTGAGATAACTTCAGATAGTGGAATTGTGAAAAAAATTTCTTATACTTAATCCGAATAATATTATTAAATCTAAAGTGTGACCTGCTTTATGAGTGGGTCCTACTACACACTAATTTACTCCTACTGAGTCCAGTATGGACATAAACACCATTCTCAGAGGGTCTTCTGGATTCTTAAAATGAATATTAAAATCTCCAGCAATTAACACTTTGTCTACAGAAACGACTAAGTTTGAG
The DNA here is from genome assembly GCF_024256425.1 of Clarias gariepinus. NCBI lineage: Eukaryota > Metazoa > Chordata > Actinopteri > Siluriformes > Clariidae > Clarias > Clarias gariepinus. The sequence continues at coordinate 47,977,729 of NC_071102.1, read as the reverse complement.
AGGAAATCTGCGAATTCACTAAGAAATTCAGAGTATGGCCCTGGAGGTCTGTAAATGACAATTCGTGAAATCGACTTAATATACTTAAATACACTTATGTTACTATAAAGAATGTCAAATTAATTAAATTTGTGTTCGTGTTTTTGTACAATAGTCAAATTATCATTGTGAATAACTGCGACGCCTCCTCCTCTACCAGTTAGCCGAGGCTGGTATATGTAGCTGTATCCAGGAGGACTGGCTTCATTTATTGCTACATACTCGTCCTGTTTAATCCAGGTTTCAGTTAAACAGAGAATATCAAACTCCTGATCCGTGGTAATTTCATTAACTATAACTGCTTTAGATGCGAGAGATCTAATATTTAACAGTCCTAGCTTCAGATCAGAGGTGCCGGCTGCGCATTCAGTGTCATCCGAGTTTGTGGTCTTTATGTTAATTAAGTTATTAAAACAGACTTTCTGAGTCTTTCTACATTTTTGCTTAGCTCGGGTAACAGACACAGTCTCAATATGATGAGTTCAAATGAGTTAACTATAATCATATAGACATGAGCACTGTGATTAGATGCAAAGTGACAGTTGTAATAAAAGACCTGTAGCATTGTACAGATGAGCTGCTCTGTATCCATGCCACTACCTGTTGAAGGAAAAGAACAACACAAGCCGAGCTTTACTCTCTCTATAAACTCTATGAAGACTAAGGGCAAATTCAGTATTATTAACCCCAATAACCGACCTTGTTGTTAACTTTGTAAGGATGTAGGGATGGAGACTTGTATGACCTCAGATGAGGGGACATCCAGCTTCCTAGGACGCATCATCATCGTGAACGAAGAGAACGATGGATCCCAGACATCTCTGAAAGAAGAGCCTAAGGACGACTATTACCTCTGTAAGAGAGCAGGAAGAATCTTTAACCCTATTCATAATCCCATCTCCTACTCTAACTAGAATTTACTTTTCACTAGACACTTTCTCTGTTTTTTTCTGTAAAAATATAAAAAATCATGAACTTGCAGGTGGAGAAACATCAGACTCTGTGGACCAACAGAATGAAGAATTCCAAATTAAACTTATAAAAGAAGAAGAAGATGAAGCTGAAGATGAGGACTATCTCTGTAAGAAAACATGTTTCCCGCTAACTTAATGTTTAAAGTAACTCAAGAGCTCTAGAGTTCTACTTGGTGTAGAGATATTAAACCTGAGCAGAAACAAGCAAGGGACAAAGTAACTGGTCGAATTACACAAATCATGATCTTATCATGCATAGAGGCATCTGTTACATGTGTAAATAAGTTTTATTTGTATTTTTATTTGTATAGTTTTCTAATCATTTCTCTGCTGTGTTTTTATTTCCAGACTGTGAGATTTGCAGATCTTTCTTCATCAATAAGTGTGAGCTTCACGGTCCACCCCTCTTCATCCCTGATACGCCTGTTCTTATTGGGGTTTGGGATCGCGCCAGACAAACACTTCCACCATTTCTGGATATTCGGAGGTCTGATATTCCAGACGCAGGTCTGGGAGTGTTTAACACAGGAGGCACAGTGCCAGTAGGTGTGCACTTTGGGCCATATGAGGGAGAGCTGGTGAACCAAGAGGAAGCTATGAACAGTGGCTACTCCTGGGTGGTAATTACCTGTCTTAACTACTCTAAATTAATTCAAGTTTAAAATGGATATTGTGAACATATAGAGGGGTAAGTGATGGCTTAGAGGATGTCATCTGTATAAAGAATACTGTGTTAAGTGTCAGTTCCAGACAAAGTGCTAATTTGTAACATGTTTGTCCAAAACATTTTCTTTTTTACACTGGCTACCTTAAACATCCACATTTAAGTCTAAGACAGGCAAACATACATAAAAATACAATATATAGCCTAAAGTTTATGCACCTTGACCGTCAAATCCTTAACTCCTGCTTCTCCAAACTGTTACACACACTCTGAAGCACACAGTTATACAGAACCTCTCTGTGTAGTTTTACAGTTCCCCTTCAGTGGAACTAAAAGGAACTTACCAAACTCTTATCCAGCATGACAACAGTCGAGTGTCCTGCACAGAGCCCTAACTGAACTCAGCCTCACTGAACCGTCAGCTTTGGGATGAACTGGGACTGGAGCCTCCTCATCATTCCGACAGATGCATCAGCACCTGAGCTCCCTAATGCTCCTGTAGAGCTCATGTGTGAATGAACACCAATCCATACAGCCATGCTCCACCAAATTGTAAAAACCCTTCACAGAAGATTGGAGCACATTATAACAGCAAACACAGGGGGCAACATCTGGAATAAGACATACAGTTGAAATCACAAGTTTACATCCATTTGGGTGAAAATCATTAAAACTGATTTTTTTTTTTTAACGTTCCACAGATTTCATGTTAATTGTTTGCACTTTGCAAAATAGAAAATGGCTTACAGAAAAGTCAAGGTATTGGAGCCCCGACTTCAATCTAATAGACTAGAAACATCTGACCAGAGTTACACAATTTAAGGGAACATTAATAAATATTAACTTAGTGTGTGTAAACTTCTGAACCACTGGGAATGTGATCCAACTAAATCTTTCTTCCTGCTATTGATATTTCACATTCACAGGTTACTCAGATTAAATGTCAGGAAATGTGAACAGTTTTAAGATTTGTCTAAGGTGTGTGTAAATTTTTGATTTCAACAGTATATGGGTTTTACGGTCGGGGTGCACATAATTTTGGCCGTATAGAGTATTTATATAATATCTCACTTTTTTTAAAATTTATTTATTTACTTTTTACAGATATCCCACCGAAGACTATGTGAGCAGTACATTGACGCTAAGAAAGAGATACATGCTAACTGGATGAGGTGAAAAACTCACCATAAATCTTTTTTTTAAACCTGATTAAATATTTGTACAATAATTCATTATATTTATTTTGAATATGATCGCTGTCTCTGACCATGTGCTCCTCACTATTCTCATTTTCACGCTGTTGTTCTGACTCGTCTTCTCAGGTATGTGAATTGTGCTCGTAACGATGAAGAACAGAATTTGGTGGCTTTTCAGTATCGAGGGGGGATCTTCTACCGCTGCTCTCGACCCATTGAACCAGGACAGGAGCTGTTGCTGTGGTATGGAGAGGAATACGCCAAAGATCTCAGCATCGCATTCCACTACCTCTGGAAGAAAAAATGCTTTGCAAATGGTTATGTACAAACATTGTGATTTCATTATTCTTATTTATTTGCAAAACAAATGTACTGGAAAGTTTTCATATGCACTTCCAAATGCAGTGTAGTCATCCTTATGTTGTGTACTTCATCTCTATGCATTTTATTCCCTATTCAGTCCAATTCAAATTTATTTATATAGCACTTTTAACAATAGTCATTGTCTCAAAGCAGCTTCACAAAAATGAAAGAAATTCTTAAATAAGAAAAAAAAAAATCCTATAATTTTTTAACAAAATCTTTCTGCAATCATTTTGTTTCAGGAATGAACAGCACACAAGTGTTCTCCTGCTCTTTGTGTCCAGCATCCTACACTTCTCAAGTTTACTTTCACAAACATGTTAGAAGATGCCACTATGAGGAGTATTTGAGACTGCTGAATTCAGGAGAGATTAAATTTGAGACACTGATGCCCACGAGGAACTCCAGTAGTCAGCAGACCTCGCCTGGTTCTCTGGGCACTAATACATCTCATGAACAGAAGCAGGAGGAGGACCATCCCTGCTCACACTGTGGAAAAAGTTTTACTCAGCTGAGGACTCTCCAGTTACATCAGTGCATTCCCACCGGGAAAAAAACACACCAGTGTTCATCATGCGGAAAGATTTTTAGCAACAAAGGAACTCTGGTAAGACACGTACGCATTCACACCGGAGAGAAGCCGTTCCACTGTGCGCAGTGTGGGAGGAGTTTTACTCAGAAAAGTCACCTTCAAACACATGAGCGCATTCACACTGGAGAAAAACCGTTTCATTGCTCACACTGCGGGAAGAGTTTTAATCACCAGAGTCATCTCCAGCAACACCAACGCATCCACACCGGAGAGCGGCCGTATCAGTGCTCGCAGTGCGGTCGGGGTTTCACTCACCTTGGGCACCTCCAGCAGCATCAGCGCACACACACTGGGGAAAAACCCTTCCAGTGCTCAGAGTGTGGGAAAAGTTTTAATCACCAGAATAATCTCCAAACTCACCAGCGCATTCACACAGGCGAAAAACCGTATCACTGCACACTGTGTGGGAAAAGTTTTACCCACCAGAGCCATCTCCAGTTCCATCAACACATCCACACCGGCGAGAAGCCGTTTCAGTGCTCGGTGTGTGGGAAATGTTTCAATCGAGCCAGTCACCTTCAACAACACCAGCGCACTCACACAGGCGAGAAACCGTACCAGTGCACCGTTTGTGGGAAACGTTTTACACGAAACACTCATCTACAAAAACACGAGCGCAAACACGCATCAGAGACGGCGTACTAACGTGCAATAAGGTGCAGACTGTGCATATGCACTTACACAGCCATCAGGCTCAGCACAGAAGTATAATCATGTTCAGATTAATGTGACAAATGACGTGAAGCATGTTTTAGCTGTGTAGTTGTTTAGGCATCCTGTTGACTAAAAATACATTTAAATTTTTTCAAAACAATTTATCTAGGTATGTTGAATGTGGCAGGACGGTGGTGTAGTGGTTAGCTTTGTCACCTTGCACCTCCAGGGTCCGGGTTCGATTCCCGGCCAGGTTCAATTCCTCGATTCTCGATCCCTGTGTGCGTGGAGTTTGCATGTTCTCCTCGTTGGTGGGTTTTCTCCGGGTACTCTGGTTTCCTCCCACAGTCCAATAACCGGCGGGTTAGGCTAATTGGCGTTCCCAAATTGCCCATAGTGTGTGAATGAGTGTGTGTGCCCTGTGATGGATTCAATTCAATTGAATTTTATTTGTATAACGCTTTTAACAATTGTCATTGTCCCAAAGCAGCTTTACACAATCAAAAGAATTTTGTATGGAATTTGAATGTGTATAAATCAAAATTGTGATGCCAATCATGGATTGGCACCCTGACTATCTCCTGGGATAGGCTCCAGGTCCCCGTGACCCTAAATAAAGGATAAAGTGGTATAAAAGACCAGTGAAGAGAAGCGATTATGGAGGATCAGGTGAGTATGATGTTCAGTGATGACACACTGCATTGGCCAAGAAGACGATGCTGGAGGTTCTGGTCTGCTGATGTATAAAGATGACTGCCTGAAGACCGAGGTGTAATTTCTCACAGTGTAGTTTATAAAAACTCTGGTTACTTATAAAATGAACTGTAGTTTAATTATATAAATCCATTTTTTTTTTCAACAAATCTGACTGCAAAGCAGTTACAAAATCTCAAACTAAATTTAAATGTGTACAAATTAAACAATTGTAGTGATTTGGATAAAACAAGATTTGTTTTCCCCTTTTCAAACAGAAAACCCAAAAATAAATTGTTTTTACCTTTTTTAAAGGTTTCTTTGTGTTGCACATCTGAATGTTTGTTTACTTTCTAGATTATTTATTGGCTCAGATTTATACTTTTTTCTTCCCTGACAAACTTTTTTTCTTTTAATAATAAAAGACAAATGAAATAAAAGCTCATTTGACTCATTGTCCTATAAATAACAGCCATGATGTTATGACCCAAGAGTTTAGACACGAAGTTCAGAATAAAATCTTGTGACTTCTGAACCTTTAATATTCATCCCAAAGCAAGAAAATACATTATGGACACCAAACATCTCACTTTCATGCTTTTTTGAGGAATAGGGGGAGTTATAATGTGTGGGGTATGAGTGAAAAGCCAGGGATTAAACATGGGATTAAACATCCACAACCCATCTACAGGAGGTTCTCATCCAAAATTGTACAACATATGGCCTCATCCATTGGTCCCTCAGTGCAGCAAAGTCGATCTGTACCTTTAGCAGAGAAACAGACCCAAAGCGTAATGTTTCCAACTCCATGCTCAACTGTAGGGACTGTGGTGTTCTTAGTGTTATAGTCAGCATTGTTCTCCCTCCGAAAACAGCAAGTCGAGTTGATCACAAAGAGCTCAATTTTGGTCTCATCTGACCACAGCAGTTTATCCCAATCTTTCATTGGCAAACCACAGACGGGTCTGTACATGTGTCTTCTTGAGGAGGGGAAGCCTTGCTGCACTGAAGGATTTCAATCCATGCAGGTGTATTGTGTAACCAATGGTTTGTTTGGTGACTGTGCTCCCAACTGCCCTGAGATCATTCACAAGCTCCTCCCGTGTAGTCCTGGGCTGGTCCCTCATTTTTTTCATGATTATTCTTACTCCATGAGGTGAAATCTTGCATATAGGGCCATTAATGGTTACTTTGTATTTCTTCCATTAGTAAATAATTGCTCCAGCAGTTGTCTCCTTCTCACCAAGCTTCTAGCTGATGGTCCTGTAGCCCATTCCAGCCTTGTATAGGTCTAAAACCTTGTTCCTGACTTGCTCTAACAGCTCTTTGGTCTTGCCGATGGTGGTGAGGTTTGAATGGAAGATAGAGATTTTGTGGGCAGGTGGCTTTTATACACACCACATTGTTGTTAGGAGCACCTTCTTAAATATGTGCATCACAAGAGCACATACCCAGTCTGTAAGAGGCAGAATTATTGTTGGTTGGTAGGGGAGCAAATGTTTTATTTCCATCATTGAAATCATACACAGTACGATATTCAGTGAAATGCTTATACAACCACCAGTGACCTTAAAAAATAAAAGCTTATACATAAGAAATAAATATGAATAAAAGAAGTACATTAGAAAAAAAATTAACTAGTAAAATATACTGTAATAAAAGTATCATGTATATAATGGGACTATTATTGGGGATATTGATATGGGGATATTAAAATGTAAATAAATATCATGTGCTTCTTCTGGATTTTTGGTTGATATTCTGTCTCAATCCTTTACCATAAACCTATGATAAAAATTATAGACCCTTCATTTCTTTGTAAGTGGGCAAACTTAAAAAATATGTAGGGGATCAAATACTTATTTCCCCCACTGTATGTAGTTACCTTTGAGTCCTCTACTCCGAGTCGTTTGTTCTTTTGTCACTTGACTCACATAGACGCTGTGCAGTGCAATAGATTCAAAAGAATGAACGACTCAGCTCCGAAGATATGATGTTAAACTGCTCATTCTGTTTATTATAATATGTCTTTAGCTGCATTGTAATATTTTTATTACTGGAACTATAGACTAAATGTGTGTATGTAGACGTGTCTGGGGCATGTTCATTGAAAATATATTTTTATAAATATTTTTTAAATAAATTATATTTATTTTATTTCTAATCAAAAGATCGAATTGAACTAAATGATTCAAACAATTATTCGTTTATTTTAATGAATTAGATTCAAAGAACCGAGTCACTAAAATGATTCAATCGTCTCATCACTACTAATCAACAGAACACCAAACACCTGTGAGAAAACTGTGAAGCAGGAAATTGTGAAGAAGCTTACTTTTTTAAAATAGAAATCCCAAACATTGCATTAATAGTCCCATGAACAAAGAGCACTCCCCAGAGGATATCAGTTAAAGAGCCCCCTTACTGAGGAATTTAAATGTTCTTATTACCATCAGAAAGGTAAAGCATGTCTTAATAATTCGAAAGAAAGCTTAAATAAGTCTGAAGTCATATAGTCTTATAAGTTTAACTTTAATAATTTTATCAATAAAATGAAATTTTATTTATTTTTTTATTGTAAAGTTTATTAATTTTACTGGCAGTTTTTTTCACAAAGGTATCAGTTTAGTTTTCTGTGAAAATGCTTAGTACTGCTTTAAAGCTACAGCAAAGTAAAGGTTAAAGGTCTCTCTTAACACACACACAGAGAGAGCATATACTTTGACCTCTCACTCAGTCAATATTCCAATTTCAGAAGCTTTCGCCCCTATTCACTAGGTCTCTCACACAGAGTCACACACACACTGAAGCCAACCAAGCAGCCTTTTGGACATAACATTATAAACATGGGACATTGGTGTGCAGTGTGTCTGTTTGTTGTTCTGCTGCTGTGTTCAGCTCCAGCAAAGGCTGATGTAACTGAAGGGACATTTTCTGGCAATTCGGATAATTCTGAGAAAATCAGTGCTTCCGATGGAACAAGCAGTTTGGGAAGCTTTGATGGCACAGCAGGACCCAGTAAGAGAAATGGAACCGGCCGGCTGCTGGTGGTGCCGATGGACGGTAGCCACTGGACTGTGATGAAGGTGGTGGCAGAGGAACTGGGGCGCAGAGGCCACGCGGTAATGGTGTTGATGCCGGAGGTCAGCATGCGCTTAGGCTCTGGGAAGCACTATACAAGCAAAAGGTTTCCAGTTCCATACACTCAGGAACTGTTTAACCAGCTGACACAAGATTCCCAGCAGCTGATTGGCTCTACAGCAGGTCTGTTTGAAAGGATCTCAGGAAGACTAAAACACATGAGAGAGATTATGAATCTGATCATCTCCACTAGTGAGAGTTTGTTACTTAACCATGAACTAGTGGAGTTTTTACGGAAGCAGGATTTTGACGCAGTACTGACAGACCCTGTAACGCCCACTGGAGCCATTTTAGCCTTTAATCTGTCTCTGCCTGCCATCTACATGCTGCGTGGGTTACCGTGTGGAATGGATGCCATCGCCACAGGCTGTCCCGACCCTCCTTCCTACATCCCCCGCTTTTTCACTAAAAACACAGACCGCATGTGCTTCACTGAGCGTGTGTTAAATGTGGTGGTGTATATGCTGGAACCAGTGATGTGTAAGCTGGTCTTCTGGTGGTTTGATGATGTAGCATCACGGTTCCTGCAGCGCAGTATCAGTATGGCTGAGATTCTAAACACAGCTGCAGTATGGCTGCTGAGATATGACTTCACCATGGAGTTCCCCAAACCACTCGCACCCAACACCGTGCTGATTCCAGGACTAAACTGTGCTGCTACTGGTGCTCTGGACCCGGTGAGTTTCACACACACACACACACACACACACACACACACACACTCTCTCTCCTCTCTCAACATTGCAGTCACTTCATACTATTAGAAAATAAAAATGATAATTTAAGGTATCTAACATTTTTAACAATCAAAAAAAATAAAAACATGTATTAATTATTTGATGTTTAAAATAGCAAAATATATTAATATATAATTAATATATGGACTGCTGGGGAAAATAATCAACATAATGTAGGTTGGCAATGTACTGTATAAGTCAAAAGTTTGGATTTATTTTCTAAATTCTAGAACAATACTGAATTTTGTAAAAACTATGAAATACACACATGGCATTCGGTAATTAAATAACAACAACAGTCAGTTGTTATTTTAAGACATGAAGGTCAGCTGTTCTGGAACAGTTCATGCAGGAACAGTATTAACAAGTGCATCTGCAAAACCCTTTTGAGCACCATGATGAAACTTACCTCTGCTGCAGAGGAGAACTTTATTTAGGGTTACCCCTGTCTGCTCCATATGTCCGCTGACCCTGTGTTCTGACCCCAAACTAACAAGAAGCTGGTACTGTATATGTATGGTATATATGAAGCTGGTATATGGGGTCAGGGGTAGCTCAGTGGTTAAGGCATTGGACTACGGTTCGAGAGATCCCAGGTTCAAACCCCACAACCACCAAGTTGCCACTGTTGGGCCCTTGAGCAAGGCCCTTAACCCTCAATTGCTCAGATGTGTAATGAGATAAAAATGTAAGTCGCTCTGGATAAGAGTGTCTGCCAAATGCCTAAATGTAAGAATAAAGGAGTTTAATGTGCGGTAATGTATATGTGATAAATAACAGCTGACAGGAGAATAAATGCATGGCTGTAGAAAAAAAAAGATATAGTACAAAACAGACCAGTTTTCAGAGGAAAACAAGAAACCTAATGTACGCTCCTGTGATTTGCATAAAAATAGAAAGGAGTGAAAGTTACCAAAAGAACTCATATTCTTCAGCAAGCTCAGTAAAACCTAAGAACTATTTTACTTCTAGTACTGTGCAAAAGTATTGGGCACATACAAAAATATGGCATAAAGATGCATTTCTGCTGAAAAGAAACTTCTATAAAGAGCAATAAAAAGTAGTAAAATAAACAGTCAATAATTGGAGTAAAAACTCATTGCTTAAAATCAGGATGTTAAGGCACAAATTTGTGCAGTTTTATAAGAAAACAGCTGTTAGGTTTTACCGAACTTGCTGGAGAATGAGTTTTGTTGGTAACTTTGTCACAGTCGCTCCTTTCTATTTTCATGAAAACCCAGGAGCGTACATTAGATGTTTTGTTTCCACCTGAAAACTGGTCTGTCTTGTACTATAGCCATGCATATACTCCCCTGTAATTTTATTTATTCATTATTTTTTAAGTTATATATGGAAATCCTGAATGATTTTGCATAATTATGCCGACATGATTAACATATATAACAAAATGGGTACAGCATATAAGCAATGTTTTAACAAGGAAAAAAAAAAGAAAAATCAGGAAAGACGACAGTGTTATAAGGGGTGTACAAACTTTTGACTCATACTGCATGTGTAATAATCTTCAGTATTTTCTATGACTCAAAACTGGTTCTTCAGAACAAAAGTATTTTATAGAACTCGCTTTACTATTAGAAAAATCTGTCGTACACGGGGGTTCAGTGCCGCTGATACCGCAACACACACCACACTCATCCCTTCTGGTTCTGTTCTTCCAAACACTAATACTCCACTTTATCCACAGAGCCTGAACAACTTAGTGTTCATATTAATAGCACTTACAATTGTTTTAAAAAATAAAAATAAAACATTACTTCATAGAAAAAAATGTACATTGGCTTTTGTGACTTTTAACTGGTCCTGTACATTTCCGCCTTGCCACCATAGTTGAACATGTAACATAATTTATTTGAACAATAGTAAACTAGGCTCTCTTTCTCTCTGTGTGTGTGTGTGTGTGTGTGTGTGCGCGCCATAAGGTAGTGTTGGAGTTTGTGGAAGGATCCGAACATGGAGTTGTTGTTTTCACACTTGGTTCTTTAGTGCCATCGCTGCCAAAGGAGAAGGCAGCCATTTTCTTCCAGGCCTTCAGAAGAATTCCCCAAAGAGTAAAAACACACAGACATATATATACACAATTCAATTCAATTCAATTTTATTTGTATAGCGCTTTTAACGATTTACATCATCACAAAGCAGCTTTACACAATTAAAAGAATTAAGTTTGTATGAAATGTGAATGTGTATGGATCAAAATTATATGATTGTCCCTGATGAGCAAGCCTAGGACGACGGCGACAGTGGCAAGGAAAAACTCCCTGAGATGGTAATAGGAAGAAACCTTGAGAGGAACCAGACTCAACAGGGAACCCATCCTCATCTGGGTGAAAACAGATAGCAGGGATTGATGTGCATAATAAGCGAGACTGGAAGTTTATTATAAGAGGAGATGTGTAAGATTAAAGTCCAGTTTGTTCCTAGAGGCTCAGGTAGACTGTGAGAAATTCCAGTCCTGAACTATTGAGCGACTGAAGTCACAGGTCCTCAGAGAACAGCTGACTGCATCAGTCGAGGACAGGACCACCTTCATGGAAAAGTGGAACCAACCCCAGTCACCACACGCATTCCAGGCAGACCACACGGGGGCATCCATGTGATGAGATCTCCAACCAGAAGCAGGACTTCAGGATGAGTTAGAGAGGTCCAGCGGGCAGAGGGAGTCTGGATCACTGGCAGCTCAGGAGCGACATGTATAGCTCGACAGAGAGATAGGTAGAGAAATAGAGAGAGACAGAGGATAGAGCAGAAAAGGAGAGAGCAAAAGAGATGGAGAAATAACAGTTAGGTATGGTCACAGTCAAACAATGTATAAGGTGAATGTATATTAACTGTAGAGTGCAAGCAGAGACTCTGGCAGGACTAACTATGACAGCATAACTAAAAAGGGAGAGCCAGAAGGAAACACAGACATGAGGGCTTCCAGAGATGTAAAGCAACCAATCATCTCACCGTCAACAAACCTGAGTGATCAATGAGAGTGGGGAAGGCAGCATCTGAACATACCAGTTCACCATAATACTCTACGTCCATAAGTCCCCCAGATCTGCTCCTTTACCTAAGTCAAATCTATTTATAAAAACGCTTGGCTAAATAAATAGGTTTTTAGCCTGGACCTAAACACTGAGACTGTGTCTGAGTCCCGAACACTATTTGGAAGACTATTCCATAACTTTGGGGCTTTGTGAAAAAGCTCTGCCCCCTGCTGTAGTTTTAATAATACACGGTACTGACAAGCAGCCTGCATCCTTTGATCGAAGTAGGAGTGGCGGATTGTAAGACACTAGCAGTTCACTCAGATACTGCGGCGCGAGACCATTTAATGCTTTATATGTCAAGAGTAGTATTTTAAAATCGATGCGAAATTTTACAGGAAGCCAATGCAATGTGGATAAGATAGGGGTGATGTGCTTATATCTTCTGGTTCGAGTGAGGACTCTCGCTGCTGCATTCTGGACTAATTGAAGCTTGTTTAAGCACCTTGTTGAACAACCAGACAGTAAGGCGTTACACTAATCCAACCTAGACGTAATAAAAGCATGAACTAGTTTTTCTGCATCATTTGGTGACAATATATTTCATATCTTGGCAATATTTCTGAGGTGAAAGAATGCTATCCTGGTAATATTATCTACATGTGCTTTAAATGAAAGGCTTGAATCTATAATCACACCGAGGTCTTTTACTGTTGCACTTGATGGAACAGAAAGGCCATTTAAAATCACAGTGTGATCAGAAAGCTTACTTCCAGCTGCTTGTGGTCCTATGACTAGAACTTCTGTCTTATCAGGATTAAGCAGAAGGAAATTAATTAACATCCAATTTCTTATGTCCTGCACACATTGCTCAACTTTAGTAAGCTGGTTTCCTCATCTGGTTTTGCTGAAACGTATACTTGTGAGTCATCAGCATAACAATGAAAACTAATACCATGTTTACGAATTATGTTGCCTAGAGGAAGCATGTAAAGGAAAAAAAAAGCAGTGGGCCTAAAACAGAACCCTGTGGAACACCAAACTCAACTTGAGAACATGAGGAATGGTCACCATCTAAATCTACAAACTGATAACGATCAGTCAAATAGGATCTGAGCCACAAGAGGGCCGTTCCCATAATTCCTACTACATTTTTTAATCTGTGAAGGAGAATACTATGATCAATAGTGTCAAAAGCTGCACTTGAGGTCGAGTAACACAAGTATAGTGACACAACCCTGATCAGAGGCCAATAGGAGGTCATTTACTACTTTAACGAGTGCTGTCTCTGTGCTGTGATGAGGCCTAAATCCTGAATGATACAGTTCATGTATGCTATTCCTATGTAGATATGAGCATAGCTGCTGTGATACTACCTTTTCCAGAATTTTAGAGATAAAGGGGAGGTTTGATATCGGCCTGTAATTGGAAAGCTGACAGGGGTCAAGGTCAGGTTTTTTGATTAGTGGTTTAATAACTGCTAATTTAAGGGATTTAGGAACATACCCACTGCTGAGTGAACAGTTAATTACTTTTAACAGGGATTCTGTTATTGCTGGAACTATCTGCTTGAGAAAATGTGTCGGTATAGAATCTAATTCACAGGTTGACGATTTTGAAGAGGAAATTAGTTCCCTTTCAAAGGCTACACTCGATGCTGCGTGAAAACGCTATGGGAACATCTTGTCATGTTGCCGGTTGTGAAGCATGTGTGTATCAAACACGCCAAATTTTGGCTTATATAACCTCGGTCGGGTGACGTCATCTGATGAGACGCACCTGCAGGTTATAAATAGGAGTGAACCGGAAACATTCCTCAGATCTTTTGTCTTCACTGACCTTGTTGTGTTTGCGTGTGTGTTTAAACCAGCAAAATAAGAAAGTGTTTAACTCACCGATATGGTAGAGTTTTAAACGAGATGTCCCTCCGTGTGTATAATCCATATCGGAGGGCGATCTCTACACTTTACTGCTTCGATTAAGTGCTACGCGCGCGCCTCGCATTCCGAGCCGCCGCGCATTTCTGGGGCTTAAACACGTGCATCCGGCAGAGCAGTGAGAGACGGGTTTTAAAACTCCTTTCTTTCGCGTTCTCATCGGATCGGGAAATCCCTCTGTCCGCTCGCAAACGCGCGCCGCGCTTCTTGTGAATGGGCAAGGATAAACATCCTCTCTTGCTTTCGCGGAGATGATAATAGCTCTAAGCACTTAAAAATAATATTAAAAAAAAAAAAAAAAAAAAAAAAACAGACGGCAGGTTCTGTCGGGTGGCCGGGGGCGGAGCCTCAACGACGCTCTCTCCCCTTTTCTTAGCAATCTCCATATAAGTTAACCCTTTCATGGAGTAAGCTGTATTCATCCCGTGTTTTCCTGCCATCAACTTATTTATTTATTTAAATATAATTGAGGTAGGAACGCGGAGTTATAGGATGACACCCAGATAGAAGAGACGCTTCCAGGCTATCTCTCTTCTGGGACATCATCCTTCCTGAAAAGCTATTACTTCCTTTCAAGCTGTGTAGACTTTTTTTATCTTCCCTGGAGGGAAAAGCTTTTCGGGCAGCAGGTCAGGTTGGTGCTCCATTGCACACCGTGGCGGTTTTGCACGCCTATCAGGCTGACCTGCTGAGAGACTTGAGTACTGGCGGGGCTCTGCAAGGTAAGGCGTATTGGATTTACGCCGGGCCACAGACTTGTCTCTTCGTGCAACAAAGCAGACGGCTCGTGCTATCGGCCGTTTTATGGCTGCTATGGTCTCCGCGGAGAGGCACTTGTGGTTGAATCTCAGGGGCATTAAGGAAAAGGATCGTGTATTCCTCCTCGATGCCCCATCTCGCCTCCCGGCCTGCTTGGCGATGTCGTTAACTCGGTCGCCACTAGGTTCATGAGGCGGAGTTATATAACAAGCCTTCGGGAAATTCCTTCCCCGCCTTGCTCAAGAGTCGGGACTGTCGGCCACCCAGTCTCGACCGGGTCTGACTGTTGCGAGGCATGAAACACAAGAGATCCGCCTCAAAAGAGGTCAGACTGGAATATTGTCTTCACAAAGAAGCCCTGAGGTTCAACAGGATCGTGGGGGGTGGCCCCCCAATGGGGAGAGGCACGCAGAATTCCTTTTAAAGAATGAAGTGTTCTCCCTGGCACCCCCAGGAGGTTGGTGTTCTTGCTCCGCCACCACTGGTGTTTCGGGCAACTCCAGTCTCCAATAAGATTGTTAGTTCTTCGGGTTTTTCCTGCCGTGTTTCAGGATGCCGAACATCTAACATCCCCCCCGTTTAACCAAGCCACTGAGCTTTGCCCCTTTCTGAGAAACTGGCAGCGTGGAAGCTACTGCCAAGTATATCTCCTTGGGCACTAAGCACTGTACAGAGAAACTACAGGATTCAGTTCTCACATCACCCTCCGCGTTTCAATGGCATGGTCTCCACCTCCACGAAACCGGAAAGTGCAAGAGGAACGGGGGGCTGAGTCCAATTTTTTAGATTTTGCGGGCCTTACCGCTATCTAAAAATAAATCAATGGAAATATTGCCACAACACAGGAGGTTCCTGAGGTTCGCTTTCGGGGGCGAAGCTTACCAGTATCGGGTCCTTCCATTTGGTCTAGCTTTTTCACCCGCACATACACAAAATACATGGATGTATTTTTGGCTCTTACGACTCCAGAGCATCCGTATTGAATTACATGACTGGCCGGCCCAGTCTCAGTAGCTAGCGCTTCGACATCAGCATGTCGTTCTAGCTAATCTTTGTTTCCTAGGATTGAGATCCAATGCCATGAAAGCATGCTCTTTCCTGTTTAGAGGACAACATTTTTGGGTGTCACATGGAATTTGAGCGTAAGCGGGCACAGCTGTCTCCCGCTCGTGTCGAATCCATTCTCAACACCATCAAGGAAATCAAGCTAGACCAGAAAGTGACCATCACTTTCAGAGATCTTAGCTCTCATGGCAGCTGTATCCACGGTGACACCTTGGACCTTCTGCACATGAGAGCATTTCAGTTGTGGCTAGGAACCAGGGGATTTTACTCTAGGGCCAATCCCCAATAAGGGCTACGCGCCAGGTGCTTCGTACCCTTCCTATGTGGTTCAGACCCCGGTTTCTGACTCTGGGTCCCACTCTAAGTTCATCTTGTCGTCGCAGATGCTAACGACAGACGCTTCCCTCATGGGCTGGGGTGCGGTCTTAAATGACCGTCCAGCCCAAGGGAGCTGGAGAGGCCATCTTTTTGCGCGGCACTCAATTGCCTCAAAATCATGGCTCTATTTCAGGCCCTAAAGCACTTCCTCCAGCAGTTGAGACTACCATGTCCTAGTGCGGGTGGACAACACTATGGCAGTCTCGTATATTAATCGCCAGGGCGGACTGTGCTCGCGCCGCTAAATAGCTAGCGCACCAGATTCCTGTCCCTCAGGGCGATCTACACTCTTGGAAAATTTCATGTAGCGTAGGTGGACCTCTTTGCCTCGCAAGATCAGCAAATGTCCCCTTTACTACTCTCTACTCTAAGTCAAGCTGGTCTTCCAGCCAGCGTAATTAAGACTATTCTAAGTACTAGGACTGCCTCCCCTCAAATAGAATGTATTTGAAAAGTTGGTGCATGACGAAGCAGGTAGACCCAGTCCACTGCCGAATTGTTTCAGTGCTGGAGTTTCTGCAGAAAAAAAAAATAAATAAATAAAAATTTGTCCCCTGGCTTGTGCCCCTTTGAACCACTAGAGTCAGCGCCTCAGGTTTCTGACCCTTAAGATGGTTTTTCTAAATGGTGTTACCTCTCTAAGAGGAGCGGACAGCTATTGCCCTCTCCTATGAGGCGCGTGGGCTCACTTCGCCTCTAGGAATCAGGGCTCATTCAACCAGGGGAATCGCCTCATCAATTGCATTAGCAAGAGGTATTCCCTTGCAGCAAGTATGTGACACGGAGGGTTGGTCCTCTCCGCACACATTTGCCAACATGCATCCTATTGTTTTGAAGCCTTCTGTCCTCCGCCTTTACAGTTTCGGAGCAGGAGAGACATCACTTACTGTGTCCAGTATGTGCTCTTCAGATTTACATCCACCGCATTAGCCAGTGGCGTAAGTCAGAGCAGCTTTTACATGTTTTGAAGCCGCAAGCTCCGTGAGAGATGCTATTGCCCTCTCCTATAAGGCGCGTGGGTTCAATTCGCCTCTAGGAATCAGGGTTCATTCAACCAGGGGAATCGCCTCATCAATTGCACTAGCAAGAGGTATTCCTTTGCAGCAAGTCTGTGATGCGGAGAGTTGGTCCTCTCCGCACACATTTGCCAATATGCATCCTATTGTTTTGAAGCCTTCTGTCCTCCGCCTTTACAGCTTCGGAGCAGGAGAGACTTCACTTACTGTGTCCAGTACGTGCTCTTCAGATTTACGTCCACCGCATTAGCCAGTGGCGTAAGTCAGGGCAGTTTTTACATGTTTTGAAGCCGCAAGCTACGTGAGAGATGCTATTGCCCTCTCCTATGAGGCGCGTGGGTTCACTTCGCCTCTAGGAATCAGGGTTCATTCAACCAGGGGAATCGCCTCATTAATTGCACTAGCAAGAGGTATTCCTTTGCAGCAAGTCTGTAACGCGGAGGGTTGGTCCTCTCCGCACACATTTGCCAATATGCATCCTATTGTTTTGAAGTCTTCTGTCCTCCGCCTTTACAGCTTCGGAGCAGGAGAGACTTCACTTACTGTGTCCAGTATGTGCTCTTCAGATTTATGTCCACCGCATTAGCCAGTGGCGTAAGTCAGAGCAGCTTTTACATGTTTTGAAGCCGCAAGCGGCGTGAGAGATGCTATTGCCCTCTCCTATGAGGCGCGTGGGCTCACTTCGCCTCTAGGAATTGGGGTTCATTCAACCAGGGGAATCGCCTCATCAATTGCACTAGCAAGAGGTATTCCCTTGCAGCAAGTCTGGTACGCGGAGGGTTGGTCCTCTCCGCACACATTTGCCAATATGCATCCTATTGTTTATGAAGCCTTCTGTCCTCCGCCTTTACAGCTTCGGAGCAGGAAAGACTTCACCTACTTTGTCCAGTACGTGCTCTTTAGATTTACGTCCACCGCATCAGCTAGTGGCGTAAGTCAAAGCAGCTTTTACATGGTCTGGGGCCGCAACGGGGGGTGGCCCCCACTACACTGGGCTATTGCCCTCTCCTATGAGGCACGTGGGCTCACTTCGCCTCTAGGAATCAGGGCTCATTCAACCAGGGGGATCGCCTCATCTATTGCAAGAGCTGGCAAGAAGTATTCCCCTGCAGCAAGTGTGTGACATGGAGGGTTGTCCTTTCCGCACACATTTGTTAGATTTTATAATCTGGATGATCATGGCACTCCGGGCTCACAGGCCCTCGAGTCAGCTTCCCAGATATAGTTCTGAGACCTTTTTGGCCTTGTGCGCACACGCTACACAACCTTGGGGTCCAGACACTTGCAGTGCGGCGGCGTTGGTATTCTCGTTCCCATAGCGTTTTCACGCAGCATCGAGTGTAGCCTTTGAAAGGGAACGTCTCGGGTTACTTTGCTGTAACCCTGTTCCCTGAAAAGGCGGGAACGAGATGCTGCGTCCCAATGCCGCACTGCCTACGTGACCGGACGTCCGTTCAGACAAATCAATCTGAGGAATGTTTCCGGTTCACTCCTATTTATAACCTGCAGGTGCGTCTCATCAGATGACGTCACCCGACCGAGGTTATCTAAGCCAAAATTTGGCGTGTTTGATACACACATGCTTCACAACCGGCAACATGACAAGATGTTCCCATAGCGTTTTCACGCAGCATCTCGTTCCCGCCTTTTCAGGGAACAGGGTTACAGCAAAGTAACCCGAGACGTTCTCTCGCTTCAAGGGGAGTAAAGTATTCTAGGTTCTGATGTGATGTGATTAATTTATCATCTGTATCACTTAAATTGTCTGGTTTTAAAGCCTGAATTTTTTGCCTAATATTTATGATTTTGTTATTGAAAAAGTTCATGAAATCCTCACTACTGTATGTTGTTGTTGTGGAGATTTCTGCAGTGGTCTTGTTTTTAGTTAATTTAGCTATGGTATTAAATAAAAATCTAGGATTATTTTTGTTATTTTCTATAAGAGTGGAGAGATACATTGACCTAGCAGCACTGAGAGCTCTTCTATAGTTCAGGATGCTCTCCTTCCATGCTATTTGGAAAACTAACAATTTAGTTTGCGTTCTAAGAACGCCATTTGCGTTCTAATTTCTGAGCGGTTTGTTTTAGAGTGTGTGTGTGTGTGATCGTTATATCAAGGAGCGAGTTTCTTATCTCTAATCATTTTTCTTTTAACTGGAGCTACATTATCTAAGCTATGACGAAGTGTTGACTCTAAATATTCAGTCGCCTGATCGAGTTCTGTGGAATCAAATGGCAATCCAATCAAATTTGATAACTCTGGAAGATTATCGATATAGCTCTGTGTGGTATTTGATGTGAATTTACGTTTAAGGCGGTAGCGCGGTGCTGTGCGTACAATATTACTATGAGACACTTTAATCGAGACAAGACAGTGATCTGATATAACTTTAGACTGTGGTATTGTAATTATGTTTTATACATATACTTATACTTATACTTAATCCGAAGGATAATATTAAGTCCAAAGTGTGACCTGCTTTATGAGTGGGTCCTACTACACACTGATTAACTCCTACTGAGTCCAGTATGGACATAAATGCTGTTCTCAAAGGGTCTTCTGGATTCTCAAAATGAATATTAAAATCTCTAGCAATTAACGCTTTGTCTACAGAAACGACAAGGTTTGAAAGGAAATCTGCAAATTCACAGAGAAATTCAGAGTACGGCCCTGGGGGTCTGTAAATGATGATTAGCGGAATCGTCTGAGCTGACTTTATGTTACTACAGAGAATTTCAAATGCATTAAATTTAAATCTGTGTTTTTGTACGATAGCCAGATTATCGTTGTAAATAACTGCGACGCCTCCTCCTATACCAGTTAACCGAGGCTGGTGTATGTAGCTGTATCCAGGAGGACTAGGTTCATTTAGAGCTACATACTCGTCCTGTTTAATCCAGGTTTCAGTTAAACATAATATATCAAACTCCTGGTCTGTGATAGTTTCGTTAATAATAACTGCTTTAGATGCGAGAGATCTAATATTTAACAGTCCTAGCTTCAGATCAGAGGTGCCGGCTGCGCATTCAGTGTGATCTGAGTTAATCTATGTTAATTAAATTACTAAAACAGACTTTCTGAGTCTTTCTAAATTTGTTTTTAGCTCGGGGAACAGACACAGTCTCAATACAGTGAACCCTGAGTGACGACTTTATGCAGCTAGCAGACGGTTGGTTTAGCCTGTCTGTCTGCTCCCTGGCCTGGGCTCTGGATTGTCACCGATTAACTAGGCCTCTTCTGAGACTATGAGCTATACTACAGGAAATGAGAGCAGCACCTTCCCGAGTGGGATGGACACCGTCCCGCCCTAACAGGCTAGCTTTGCCCTCAAAGGTCTTCCAATTGTCTATGAAGCCCACGTTGTTTTCGGAGCACCAACTGGACATCCAGCGGTTCAGCGACCATAACCTGCTGTAAGCTGTCACCACGTCTTCAATTTAATTCAATTCAATTTTATTTGTATAGCGCTTTTAACGATTTACATCATCACAAAGCAGCTTTACACAATCAAAAGAACTAAGTTTGTATGAAATGTGAATGTGTATGAATCAAAATGATATGATTGTCCCTGATTGTCCCTGATGAGCAAGCCTAGGACGACGGCGACAGTGGCAAGGAAAAACTCCCTGAGATGGTAATAGGAAGAAACCTTGAGAGGAACCAGACTCAACAGGGAACCCATCCTCATCTGGGTGAAAACAGATAGCAGTGATTGATGTGCATAATAATATGCGAGACTGGAAGTTCAATATAAGAGGAGATGTGTAAGATTAAAGTCCAGTTTGTTCCTAGAGGCTCAGGTAGACTGTGAAAAATTTCAGTCCTGAACTATTGAGCGACTGAAGTCACAGGTCCTCAGAGAACAGCAGTCTGCATCAGTCGAGGACAGGACCACCTTCATGGAAAAGTGGAACCAACCCCAGTCACCACACGCATTCCAGGCAGACCACACGGGGGCATCCATGTGATAAGATCTCCAACCAGAAGCAGGACTCCAGGATGAGTTAGAGAGGTCCAGCGGGCAGAGGGGGTCTGGATCACTGGCAGCTCAGGAGCGACATGTATAGCTCGACAGAGAGATAGGTAGAGGAAATAGGAGAGAGGGAGAGAGAGAGAGAGAGGAGAGAGCAGAAAAGGAGAGAGCAAAGAGATGGAGAAATAACAGTTAGGTATGGTCACAGTCGAACAATGTAAAAAGTGAATGTTTATTTAGTGCAGAGTGCAAGCAGAGACTCCGGCAGGACTAGCTATGACAGCATAACTAAAAAGGGAGAGCCAGAAGGAAACACAAACATGAGGGCTTCCAGAGATGTAAGGCAACCAATCACCTCACCGTCAACAAACCTGAGTGATCAATGAGAGTGGGGAAGACAGCATCCAAACATACCAGTTCACCTAATACTCTACGTCCATGAGTCCCCCAGATCTGCTCCTTTACCTAAGGATAATCTATTTATAAAAATGCTTGGCTAAATAAATAGGTTTTTAGCCTGGACTTAAACACTGAGACTGTGTCTGAGTCCCGAACACTATTTGGAAGACTATTCCATAACTTTGGGGCTTTGTAAGAAAAAGCTCTGCCCCCTGCTGTAGTTTTAATAATACGAGGTACTGACAAGCAGCCTGCATCCTTTGATCGAAGTAGGCGTGGTGGATTGTAAGACACTAGCAGTTCACTCAGATACTGCGGCGCGAGACCATTTAATGCTTTATACGTCAAGAGTAGTTTTTTAAAATCGATGCGAAATTTCACAGGAAGCCAATGCAATGTAGATAAGATAGGGGTTATGTGCTCATATCTTTTGGTTCGAGTGAGGACTCTCGCTGCTGCATTCTGGACTAATTGAAGCTTGTTTAAGCACCTAGTTGAACAACCAGACAGTAAGGCGTTACAATAATCCAACCTAGACGTGATAAAAGCATGAACTAGTTTTTCTGCATCGTTTAGTGACAATATATTTCTTATCTTGGCAATATTTCTGAGGTGAAAGAATGCTATCCTGGTAATATTATCTACATGTGCTTCAAATGAAAGGCTTGAATCTATAATCACACCGAGGTCTTTTACTGTTGCACTTGATGGAACAGAAAGGCCATTAAAAAATCACATTGTGATCAGAAAGCTTACTTCTAGCTGCTTGTGGTCCTATGACTAGAACTTCTGTCTTATCAGGATTAAGCAGAAGGAAATTAATTAGCATCCAATCTCTTATGTCCTGCACACATTGCTCAACTTTAGTAAGCTGGTTTTTCTCATCTGGTTTTGCTGAAACGTATACTTGTGTGTCATCAGCATAACAATGAAAACTAATACCATGTTTACGAATTATGTTGCCTAGAGGAAGCATGTAAAGGGAAAAAAGCAGTGGGCCTAAAACAGAACCCTGTGGAACACCAAACTCAACTTGAGAACATGAGGAATGGTCACCATCTAAATCTACAAACTGATAACGATCAGTCAAATAGGATCTGAGCCACAAGAGGGCCGTTCCCTTAATTCCTACTACATTTTCTAATCTGTAAAGGAGAATATTATGATCAATAGTGTCAAAAGCTGCACTGAGGTCGAGTAACACAAGTATAGTGACACAACCCTGATCAGAGGCCACTAGGAGGTCATTTACTACTTTAACGAGTGCTGTCTCTGTGCTGTGATGAGGCCTAAATCCTGACTGATACAATTCATGTATGCTATTCCTATGTAGATATGAACATAGCTGTTGTGATACTACCTTTTCCAGAATTTTAGAGATAAACGGGAGGTTTGATATCGGCCTGTAATTGGAAAGCTGACAGGGGTCAAGGTCAGGTTTTTTGATTAGTGGTTTAATAACTGCTAATTTAAGGGATTTAGGAACATACCCACTGCTGAGTGAACAGTTAATTACATTTAACAGGGGTTCTGTTATTGATGGAACTATCTGCTTGAGAAAATGTGTCGGTATCGGATCTAATTCACAGGTTGACGATTTTGAAGAGGAGATGAGTGAAATTAGTTCACTCGCTTCAAGGGGAGTAAAGTATTCTAGGTTCTGATGTGATGTGATTAATTTATCATCTGTATCACTTAAATTGTCTGGTTTTAAAGCCTGAATTTTTTGCCTAATATTTATGATTTTGTTATTGAAAAAGTTCATGAAATCCTCACTACTGTATGTTGTTGTTGTGGAGATTTCTGCAGTGGTCTTGTTTTTAGTTAATTTAGCTATGGTATTAAATAAAAATCTAGGATTATTTTTGTTATTTTCTATAAGAGTGGAGAGATACATTGACCTAGCAGCACTGAGAGCTCTTCTATAGTTCAGGATGCTCTCCTTCCATGCTATTTGGAAAACTAACAATTTAGTTTGACGCCATTTGCGTTCTAATTTCCGAGCGGTTTGTTTTAGAGTGCGTGTGTGATCGTTATACCAAGGAGCAAGTTTCTTATCTCTAATCATTTTTCTTTTAACTGGAGCTACATTATCTAAGCTATGACGAAGTGTTGACTCTAGATATTTGGTCGCTTGATCGAGTTCTGTGAAATCAGATGGCGATCCAATCAAAGTTGATAACTCTGGAAGATTATCGATAAAGCTCTGTGTGGTATTTGATGTGAATGTACGTTTAAGGCGGTAGCGCGGCGCTGTGCGTACATTATTACTATGAGATACTTTAATCGAGACAAGACAGTGATCTGATATAACTTCAGACTGTGGAATTGTAATTATGTTTCTTATACTCACTCCGAAGAATAATATTAAGTCCAAAGTGTGACCTGCTTTATGAGTGGGTCCTACTACACACTGATTTACTCCTACTGAGTCCAGTATGGACATAAATGCTGCTCTCAGAGGGTCTTCTGGATTCTCAAAATGAATATTAAAATCTCCAGAAATTAACGCTTTGTCTACGGAAACGACAAGGTTTGAAAGGAAATCTGCAAATTCACAGAGAAATTCAGAGTACGGCCCTGGAGGTCTGTAAATGATGATTAGCGGAATCGTCTGAGCTGACTTTATGTTACTAAAGAGAATTTCAAATGCATTAAATTTAAATCTGTGTTTTTGTACGATAGCCAGATTATCGTTGTAAATAACTGCGACGCCTCCTTCTCTACCAGTTAACCGAGGCTGGTGTATGTAGCTGTATCCAGGAGGACTAGCTTCATTTAGAGCTACATACTCGTCCTGCTTAATCCAGGTTTCAGTTAAACATAATATATCAAACTCCTGGTCTGTGATAGTTTCGTTAATAATAACTGCTTTAGATGCGAGAGATCTAATATTTAACAGTCCTAGCTTCAGATCAGAGGTGCCGGCTGCGCATTCAGTATGATCTGAGTTTGTAATATCTATGTTAATTAAATTATTAAAACAGACTTTCTGAGTCTTTCTAAATTTGATTTTAGTTTGGGGAACAACGTCTTATTGGGATGGGACCAGAGCATACTACTCCATCGGACATTGCCTAATTTAAACACCTCTGAAAAGTTATTCTTACTAATGTCTGACTGACGAAGGCGTATATCATTAGCTCCAGCATGTACCACTATCTTGGAGAACCTGTGCTGTTCTAGGGCCCTTAGATTACCTGCTATGTCCGGTGCTCTGGCTCCCGGGATACACCTAACCACTGCCGCTGGCGCCCCTAAAGGCCTGGCTAATTTCACGTGTCTCAGTATAGAGTCTCCTATAACCAGAGCTCTTTCAGGTTTCTCAGTGGGTGAATCACTGAGGAGAGCAAACCTGTTGGACACGTTAAGCGCAGAAGAGGTGTGCTCCGGTGGGCTAGTCTTAGCGTTAGCTTTGGCTGAACGAGTATGCCGCGAGTCATCACCCACTCGCCCCGCTGTGAGGGCTCTAATGCCGGAGTCGGGGCTGGTTATATATATATGGTTGTAGACTTAAATGGTGATTATTTTGCATGTTCTCTAGTGGAGTTTGGCGTTCCGCAGGGTTCAGTTTTAGGTCCACTGCTTTTTTCCCTTTACATGCTTCCTCTGGGCAACATAATCCGTAAGCATGGTATTAGTTTTCATTGTTATGCTGACGATACACAGTTATATGTCTCAGCAAAACCTGATGAGAAAAAACAGCTTACTAAAATTGAGCAATGTGTGCAGGACATAAGAAATTGGATGCTAATTAACTTTCTTCTGCTAAATCCGGATAAGACAGAAGTTCTAGTCATAGGACCGCATACAGCTAGGAGTAAAATTTTAGATCACACCGTAACTTTAGATGGCCTTTCTGTTCCATCAAATGCAACAGTGAAAGACCTTGGTGTGATTATTGATTCCAGCCTTTCATTTGAAGCACATGTAGATAATATTACCAGGATAGCATTCTTTCACCTCAGAAATATTGCCAGAATAAGAAATTTATTGTCGCTAAACGACGCAGAAAAACTAGTTCATGCTTTTATCACCTCTAGGTTGGACTATTGTAATGCCTTACTGTCTGGTTGTTCAGCTAGATGCATAAATAAGCTTCAGCTAGTCCAGAATGCAGCAGCGAGAGTCCTCACCAGAACCAGAAGATATGAGCACATCACCCCTATCTTATCTTCACTCCATTGGCTCCCTGTGAAATTTCGTATTGATTTTAAAATACTACTCTTGACATATAAAGCATTAAATGGTCTCGCGCCGCAGTACCTGAGCGAAATGCTAGTGTCTTACGATCCGCCACGCCTACTTCGATCAAAGGATGCAGGCTGCTTGTCAGTACCGCGTATTATGAAAAATACAGCTGGGGGCAGAGCTTTTTCTTATAAAGCCCCAAAGTTATGGAATAGTCTTCCAAATAGTGTTCGGGACTCAGACACAGTCTCAGTGTTTAAGTCCAGGCTAAAAACCTATTTATTTAGCCAAGCATTTTTATAAATAGATTTGCCATAGGTAAAGGAGCAGATCTGGGGGACTCATGGACGTAGAGTATTATGGTGAACTGGTATGTTTGGATGCTGTCTTCCTCACTCTCATTGATCACTCAGGTTTGCTGACGGTGAGGTGATTGTTTGCTTTACATGTCAGGAAGCCCTCATGTTTGTGTTTCCTTCTGGCTCTCCCTTTTAGTTATGCTGTCATAGTTAGTCCTGCCGGAGTCTCTGCTTGCACTCTACAGTTAATATACATTCACATTATACATTGTGTGACTGTGACCATACCTAACTGCCATTTCTCCTCTTCTTCTCTTTCCCCCCCTCTTTCTTTTTCCTCTCTTCTCCTGTCCCCCCCTTTCACTCTTTCTCTCTCTCTCTCTGTCGAGCTACACATGTCGTTCCTGAGCTGCCAGTGATCCAGACTCCCTCTGCCCTCCGGACCTGTCTGACCCATCCTGGTGCCCCGCTTCTGGCTGAAGATCTCGTCACATGGATGCCCCGTGTGTCTCTCTGGGATGCGTCTGGTGTCTGGGAATGATTCTCTCTACCTAGAAAATGGTTCTGGCCTTGACTGGTGTTGGCAACTGTTTCTCTGGGGACTTGACAGTTCGATAGTTCATGACTGGAACTTCTTACAAGTCTACCTGGGTCTTCAATAACTACCTGGACTCCATATTAACATCAATTAACATCAGCTATTATAGCTGAACTGCCTCCCACCCTACACACTGTATAAATGCAGATCATTTACTGCTTTCTGTTTCACCCAAATGAGGATGGGCTCCCTGTTGAGTCTGGTTCCTCTCAAGGTTTCTTCCTATTACCATCTCAGGGAGTTTTTCCTTGCCACTGTCGCCCTCGGCTTGCTCACCAGGGACAAACTGACCATTTTGATTCATACAAATTCACATTTCATACAAACTTAAATAATTCTTTTGACTATGTAAAGCTGCTTTGCGGCAATGAAAATTGCTAAAAGCGCTATACAAATAAAATTGAATTGAAATTGAATTGGTTATCTCTACGGGAATAACGCTGCTCTCATGCTCTCTAACCCTCTCTAAAGTCTGGATGCGCTTCTCTAACACTAATATCTTCTCCGTCAGAGTGCTCACTAACATACACCGATCAATTACCACTAATGACGGAGGAAGAATGTCTAAACATCCTGCACTCTACACACTGAACGAGCTGAATATTAGACATGATATCGTACCTGAGTCGGAGTTGTAGTTATTTGGTAATGGATTCCGCTTGTTGTTCTCAGATGATTCTCCGAAAAAGGGCAAAAAAAAAAAACAATAAAAGGCAAAAATCCAGTAGTATTAAAGCCTGAAAATTTGTTAATTAGTTAATGTTGTTATTTAGAATAAACAAGAAAAGGTAATGTAATTTAAACCCTGATACAAACATACGAGGAACTTTCGCGGGAACAATACGAAAACAGGAAGCTACGTCACAGGAAGCTACACACACACACACACACTATTTGTTCACTATGTACAGTGATGCTCTCTCTATGCTCCCAGAACCTGTCCCTAATTTTTGAACAAGTTCTGTTCCAGGAGCATGTTCATAAGTTGCATTTGTTTGTAAATCATGGTCAAAGTGAGTGCTATACATCTTTGACACAATTATAGAATATAAAGCATACCAATCCACTTGACTAAATTTGTCCCCCTTCCCAACACTGCCCTCATGTGGCAAAAAAAAAAACTTTCAACGCACTTAAGGAAATGAATCTCACAGTGAAATGTAGTCTCTGTTCATATCCAAGATCTTGTACTGATGATGTAAGAGTTGAACCGTTGTGTAAAGTCTTCAGCATGGCCCAGAGATTCTCACTGGGTGTGGACTCTGTGGCGGCCAATCCATGCGTGAAAATAATGTCACATGCTTCCTGAACCACTCTTCAACAATTTGACCCCGATGAATCCTGTTAGCGTTGTCTTGGAACATGGCTGTTCCATCAGGGGAAAAAAAACTCCATAGATGTGAGTCTAGACCTAAGTAACTGATCAACCCCAGATCATAACACTGTCTCCAGAGGCTTGTACAGTGGACACTATGCATGATGGGAGCATCGCTTCATGTCCTTCCCTTCTCACCCTGACACGCCCATCACTTTGGGATAGGGTCAGTCTGGACTCATCAGGTCACATGACCTTTTTCCAATCACTCCAAAGTCCAGTCTTTATGATCCGTAACAAACTGAAGACTTTTTTTCAAGTATCCTCATTGATAAGGCTACACAGCTGTTTAGTCCGAATTCTGTGAGTTTTCATCACATTGTGCATGCAGAATTGCTCTTCCTGTCACTATTAAACATAGCTATGAGTCCTATTCTTGTGTTTTATGAATTTATTTTACTGTAAGTGATCTCCCATCACGCTCATTTAGGATGTTTTTTGCAACACATTTTTTAATAATGAGCTTTACAGTTCTTAACTCAGTTTTGATTCAGGACAATAATTTAATCCTTTTAAAACAGAGAAACATATTTGTCATGCCCACAGAATGTGTCAATGCATCAGTTAGGGTTAAATAACTTGTTGATTATGACATTCCTGGGTGTGTGTGTGTGTGTGTGTGTGTGTGTGTGTATGTGTGTGTGTAGGTAATATGGAGATACACAGATGAAGTTTCTCATGAAATACCTGGGAATGTAAAGCTGATGAAGTGGCTTCCTCAGAACGACCTGCTGGGTATGCTATCAGTGTTCACTTGGTGTGTAGCAGTATGTAACAGTCGTGGTTTAATAAAATATTGTGGCGTGGGCGGGGCGGCGGCTGACGACCAGCATGCCTTGCGGGGATGTCGGTGTGTGTTCACCATGTTGGGGAAAGGTGTTTGGGTTGGTGGCTTCGGCCCTGTTTGTGTGAGGGGTGTGTGACGTGTGAAATGTGCTCCAGTTCAAGCTAGTGGTGAATTGGATGTAGGTTCCTGAGTGAAGGTGCTGCTCATGCCTTACATGCTGTGTGCTTAATAAAGTACTCCCAGCCATTGCATTGGGTAGCAAATAAGCTCACTCGTCTCTCCAGCATTCTTCCCGGCGTAAAAACGCTACAATATAATTTTTGTATGACTCAGTCATAGTAATACAAGTCAGTCATACATAGTCAGATCTCTTGTTTCTTGACAGAGTAAATGAACAGTGAGTCTTTAATAACACAAAACACCACCACAACAGAGTTTAATTTTGGGTTTTATTCCCAATTCTCACAGTGCTGTAGTGTTTAGCACTCCAGAGTCAGGGATCGATTCCCGCCATACCATTGCATGGAGTTTGCATGTTCTCCCCATACTTTGTGGGTTTTCTCTCATAGTCCAAAGACATACAGAGAAGGCTTAATGCCATTCCCAAATTGCCCATAGTGTGTGTGCGCCCTGCGATGGATTGGCACCCCATCCAGGGTGTACACTGCCTCTTACGGGGTGCACACTGCCTCATGCCCAGTCTTGGAATAGGCTCCAGGTCCCATGACCCCTTACAGGATGAGCAATATAGAAGATAAATAAATTAATGAATTCAATTCAATTCAATTCAATTTTATTTGTATAGCGCTTTTAGCAATTTTCATTGCCGCAAAGCAGCTTTACACAGTCAAAAGAATTATTTAAGTTTGTATGAAATGTGAATTTGTATGAATCAAAATGGTCAGTTTGTCCCTGGTGAGCAAGCCGAGGGCGACAGTGGCAAGGAAAAACTCCCTGAGTTAATGAATAAATAAATCACCAAGTTAAGATAAAACTTCTTACCTTCAGATGAGTTATACTGCGTATACATGTGTTAGCTTTAGATTTTACATACAAGTATTTTGTTTATTCTAAAACACTGACTATATGATTCACTGTTTGAGAAAGAAAATAAATATCACTTAGCTGCCTAGTTTGTTGCTAAGAAAACCCCCGTCCAGTGTCCAGTGTCAATGTCCAGCTTCCCACTTCATTTGTAGAATGCGCCAAAGTCAGAAATGATGCAGTTCTGTTCAGTGCTGAGGATGAAATATAGGATTATATTTAAAATAAACATGTTTATCCAACTTTTCAAATTTGTACAACGTCCAAATCTCTGCAGTGATATGTTAAACTTTGAGCATTTTTCTTCACGTGTGTTTAACATTTAAGCGTGCGGTGCTTTGAAGCAGTGTAGGGTGTGGCAGATCATTATTAGGTTAAGAGGCCTGAGCTTTCACAGCATTCAGAATTTCGACACAAGGCTTTCAGAATGTGGCAGATGTAAATATGTAAGACTCACGTGTAACTTTTAAACTTGTGTCAAATTATACATATAAGAAAATATTTTCGAATTTCGAAACTTTAGCAGAAAAGCAGAGAAAATGGAGAATAAACAAACCTGGCAGATTGTTTTGAACACAGAACTGAGTTCATGAAAGTGTTGGGTGTGTGTCCATAGCAAATCAACTCAAAGGACTTAGAAAGTCCTTTTATTTGGGGTAAAGTGACTGATCCCCTGTCCAATCTTACCCATTTCATACAAACTTAAATACAGTAAAACCTCAGATTGCGAGTAACGTGGTTTGCAAGTGTTCCGCAAGACGAGCAAAGATCATTAATAAATTTTGACGTCTCTTGTTTTGACGCCGAGCGTCACGTGACCACAACTGAGCCAACGGTTTCTCTCTCTTGCACTGTGGAATTGTGGGTAATCGTCTCCCCTGCTGGATCTTAGTGCGCATCTCTTACTGGTATAATTAACATCCGTGCATGTGTGTACTGTTTACTATAACACTGTGACCACGTGTGTGTGTGTGTGTGTGTGTGTGTGTGTGTGTGTGTGTGAAAGCGCGTGTGTACAGCGCGGGTGTATTGTTTCTTATAACACACGTGTGTGTGTGTAAAGCAAAAGAAAGTCTCATTAGAAGGTTCAAAATCTATTTTCACCCTCAGCCTGTCGTTATGTGTGCGCTTGCGCAATTTGTCACTGTGTTAGTTCACACTCTCTCTCTCTCTATTGCCTTTAGTGCTTGTGTGTGTGTGTAAAGCAGAGAGGGGGTGCTTCTCACACACACACACACACACACACACACACAAACAACACTAAAGGCAAGAAAGAGAGTGTGTGTGAACCGGCACAGTGTCAAATTACGCGCGCACACACACTCTGCTCTACACAGAAATACTGCTCTGTCGTGATTCTTTTTAAAGGTAAAGTGCAGGTTAATTTGTTTGTTTTACTTTACAGCAGTGATTCCGTTAGTATGCGCCCACACGAGTGTCATTAATGATGTTCCTTGCACATTTGTTCGTTAATGTGTATTTGTGTGTGTGTGTGTGTGTGTGTGTGTTTGTGTGAAATTCAAATAAGAGTGGAGACAGAGGCGTCTCCTCTTACATTAGCTTCACACACACACAAACACACACACACACACAAATCGCCTGCGCACATAAACGGAAACACATCACTTTGTTTTATTTTTACTTTATATTTTGTATTGGTTATTTTTATGTATATTTTTTGGGTGGGTGCGGAACGAATAATTTGAGTTCCATTATTTCTTATTAAAAAATTTATTTAGTTTACGAATACAACCCCACTTCCGGAATGAATTATGCTTGTAATCCAAGGTTCCACTGTAATTCTTTTGATTGTGTAAAGCTGCTTTGCGACAATGTCAATTGTAAAAAGCGCTATACAAAAAAATTGAATTGAATTAAATTGCTTCACTGAGACCTATTGACACCTACTGTAGCTCAGGTGACACCAAGTTCCCCCAGGACTTTTATTGATGTCTTAGTGGTTCACACGTATCCACTTAGATTCCTCATACAAAAACATGGTTCACTGAGGCCAGGGAGAGAAACAAAAAATAAGGCATGGGTTCTAAAATATTTATTGAAATGCAATTCTTATGCAAACTAAACAAAAGAAGAAAAAAACACAGCAAAAATGTATAATGTATGTTATGACTGATGTAAAGCTGCATTTTACATTTGAGATAGGAAAATTGGCTAAAACGCACATTCACAACCACATCCCAGCCATTTACAGACAACGTGCATTGTGCTATGTTGTTTTGTTGTTTATTTGTGATCTGAGTGTACTATGACTGAAATAAAGCTAATCACATCGGCGCACGCTTTCACTTGCACTGGCAGCATTTATTTAGCGAGTCGATTTTAGATGTCGATTTTCTGGGGTATTATTTTTTATTTTACATTTCATCTGCATTGCTAGAGTTGCCACTCTTTATGACTGAAATAAAGCTGTTCATATTGGGCAATGTGAGCAGCTTTATTTCTGTCATAAAACACTCAGGTCCAAAAGAGTGACATCTTTGGGACTAAACAGCTGTGTGTCCATAAGAAAACCACTTGTTAGTGAAACTTATCAGAAAAAAAGGCTTTAGTTGGCAGGAGGCTACATGAACAAACCACAGCACTTGTTAAGTTACCAAGCATGCACTGAACCAAATGTCCTGTAAAGAAGGGTATGAATGAGAGTATGAATAAGCATATTTAATTTCCAAATCAATTTTACTTATATAGCACTTTTAACAATGGTCAGTGTCTCAAAGCAGCTTCACAAAATTAAAAGAAAATTTATGGAAGTGAGAAAAAATGTATTAGGATAATAATGAGATTGTCCCTGATGAGCAAGCCAAGGGTTTGGCTTGCTCATCAGGTGACGGTGCTGAGGGAAAAACTCCCTGAGATGGTAATAGAAAGAAACCTTGAGAGGAACCAGACGCATTTTGGTGATAAAGAATAACAGAAATTCTATAAAGACATCATGTGTATTAGGCTGCTGGAAGTTCAGTATAACAGAAGTTGTCCAAGATATTATGGGCGTCCAGTTCAGCACAGGGATGAGTCAGCGGGTGCAGAGGGGGATCTGGATCGCTGGGAGCTAGGTTATGGGATGAATTATACATATGCCAGAGTAAAGAGATGTGTCTTGAGTCTACTTTTGATCTTGTAGCCTGTGTCTGAGCTTTAAACACAGTCTGGAAGACACCTTGTGCCTATTACACCGCTAGTGCTCGTTTATGATTGTTCTCTCCTCAGTGTGCTCTCTTTGACTGTTCTTTTTGTTTGTTGCTTATTTTTTATTATTAAAGGTCACCCGAAGACAAGAGCATTTATTACTCACGGTGGCTCACATGGTATCTATGAGGGCATTTGTCATGCTGTTCCCATGGTGATGATGCCACTCTTTGGTGATCAGGGTGACAATGTGCAGCGAATGGTCAGTCGTGGAGTGGGCGTAGCCCTAAACTTCTATGACATCACAACTGATGTGATAGTCAATGCCCTGAATGCTGTTATCAATGACAGCAGGTGAGTCCAACTCCAAATCCAACTCTTCATCCTGTCACCTTGATCCTGCTCCTAATTCTTTCCTGAAACTGCCATTCCTGCACCTGTTTATCATTTCATTAATGCATCTCTTACCACTGCCTTATTTCCTCTGCCACTAAAAACTGCTGCTACAGTTACACCTGTGCTCAAGAAACCCAACCTTGACTTCTCAGTTTTATCTAACTATCGTCCTATTTCTAATTTACCGTTTACCACCCAACTTCAGTCTTTTCTAGTTGATAATAATCTCTTGGACCATTTTCAGTCTGGTTTTTGCCCCCTCCATAGTACTGAAACTGCACTCGTAAAGGTAGTGAATAATCTACTGGTTTCTTGTGATTCTAATTCCCTGTCTATACTGCTGCTACTTGATCTCAGCTCTGCCTTCGTCTCCCATAATTAGCTTATTTCTCGTCTCTCTGGTCTGGGTATCTCTGGTACTGCTCTTTCTTGGTTTTCTTCCTATCTCTCAGCTAGACAATTTTATATTTAAGATTATAGACAAAATTATATCGATCGCCCACCATCCCCCCTGAAGCAAGGTGTTCCCAAGGGATCTGTTCTTGGCCCACTATTATTCACAATTTACATAATCCCACTCGGTCTGATCCTTCAACGTCATGGTCTTAACTATCACTTTTATGCCGATGACATTCAACTTTATTCAACTGTACACCTACTCCATCTGACCAAATTGACAAAATCTCTGCTTTTGTTAAGGACATCAGAGATTGGCTTAACTTAATCTCTCTGAAACTTAACATGGACAAAACTGAAATAATTTTCATCGGAACCTCAGCACTCACCAGCAAAATTTCCACCAATTTCACCTGTGAGATTGCTGGCTCTTACATCAAAACATCTACTTCTGTCAAAAATTTAGGAGTAATCTTTGACTCCACACTCTCCTTTCAGCCTCACATTAAATCTGTCACTAAATCTGCATTCTTTCATTTACGCCGCATTGCCCAACTGCGTCCCTTCATCAGTACCAAAGATGCTGAAACTCTCATCCATGCATTCGTCTCATCACGCATTGATTTTTGTAATGCTCTTTTAAATGGTCTACTTGCCAGCTTCATCTCCAGATTACAATATATTCACTAGAATACTCACTCACACCAAACGCTCTGCTCATATAACCCCAATCTTGTATGATCTCCACTGGCTCCCAGTTGTCTACTGTATCAAATTCAAAATTCTTTTCCTTGTTTTCAAATCTATAAATGGCTTAGCTCCCTCTTATCTTTTCAATCTGCTTTCCCCCTACATTCCGACTCATTCACTACGTTCCTCCGATTCTGGCTTTTTTGTTGTCCCTCGGTACCGCCTCTCTTTAATGGGCTGCAGATCATTCAGTGTTGTTGCTCCCTAACTCTGGAACTTTAAGTAAAAATTTAAATCTTTACTCAAAGCTCACTTGTTTTCCGAATATTACACCTGAATCCACCTGTCCTCTGCATGTTTTTTTTTTTGTATGTTTGTTGACTGTTTTTCTACTCATTGTAAAGTGTCCTTGAGCTCTGAAAAGGCGCTGTATAAATAAAAATAATAATAATAATAATGAGTGCCAGTGCATACCTGTGTAAGACAAAAGTCTAATTAATCAGAATACTATCTGATTAATTAGATCTTTATCTTATTGCGCCCGTTTGTCTGAATAAGGAATAATATTTGACTGTTAAGGATTTTAAAATTATTTTTCTTTAACTGATTTTTAGGGATAGTTAAGTAACAATTAATTCACGACATCACAGCAGGAGAAAATCAAGCACTTATGTCAACCAAATTAGTCACCCAAAACAACACAAGGTGGCGCTATCCTGTATGTCTTACCTGCATTTCAGCTAATCAGATCAGTCCAATTCTAATTTGTTTTTGCTATGTGTGCACTGAATGAATCACTTGCAGCGTCTGGACTCGACCCCAAAGACCTAGTTTGTCAAGGTTAAGTCCTCAAATAATTCAATACAATAAAGATAATCATGGTCGTTACAAATGATTTTAATAGTCATATCAATAATCATATCAACTTTTTTGATCAGATCTGATGCGATGTTTGATGATGGTGTCTCTCTCCTGCAGTTATAAAGAGAGGATGATGAAACTATCTGCTCTTCACAACGATCAACCAGTAAAGCCGCTGGATCTCGCAGTTTACTGGACAGAATATGTAATGAGGCATAAAGGGGCGGAGCATCTACGCTTAGCAGCTCTTAACCTTAACTGGTTCCAGTATCACAGCCTTGATGTGCTTGGCTTTCTGCTGGTTGTCATAGTGATTGTTGTCACAGTGATGATAAAATGGTTCATGTTGTGTTTAAGATGCTGCAGGAAGTTACAGAAAAGGAAAGTGGAGTAAAGTGTTTTATTAGCAAGTTTTTACAATCTACAATGTTTATCACAATAAAGCAAATAAACAATGTCATGTGATCTATATTTAATACATAATAAATAATGAGTTTGCTTTCCTATTGCCTGGTATAAGGTTTTATAATATTGTAAGACTAATCTAATAAGAAGATTCCTGTGCTTTGTGAACAGACCCCTCACTGTGCTTCCTCATGCCTTCTGTAGTAACACCTTCTACTGTATATCCTGTACCCAGACGAGGATACGTCCAGACGGCTCGCGTCCTCTAGAACCCTTTAGTTTAATCAGGAGAACGTAAATGTATCTCCTCTCTCCTGTCTGTCTCCGGGTCCCTCTATGACTGACATGTTAATGACTGGTTCTTTTGATGTGCGTGATGCAGCACCACTTTAAATGTGCTCTCTTTGCCGAGAATAAACAGAAATCTTCAGACGTCATGCCTGCGTGTGTGTGTGTGTGTGTGTCTCCCAATCAATCGGGCCCAGACCAGTAAGTGTATAAAGGTGTGGTGGACACAACAAGAAATAACTCTTCTTCTCTTAGCTTAAAACTTAGCTCAGACACACTTCTTCTTCATAACAGCTGGTTATTATAATTTTGCTGCTAAAGATAAACTGCACAAAAATGTGTCACACTGAACTTCACATTAAACAGTCTAATGGTTTAATAAAAGGAATTCTTCATCTGTAGAGCAACACAGACTCTCGTATCTGAGCTACACATCATGCTTCATCTCCGATCTACTCCACAGCTCTGAGCTTAGTCATTGTACAGTAGCTCCATCACTGCTCTAAATTCCTGAGTGACATCTTTGAGCTCCATCACTGACCTTCACTTCTGAGCACGACCATGAATCACTTAACTAAAAAAATGCATGTTTATATAAATATGCTAATATTTAATATCTATAAATAAGAATAAATAAGGTTTTATTTAAAAAATAATACAATGTTAATGGCAGTGTTTTATATGACCAGGAGATCATTACATTCTCCAGTGTGTGTGTGTGTGTGTGTGTGTTATAGGTACAACCTTTTGCGTAGTGTTTCTGCAAATGTAAGGTGATGTATGTTATCTGGATTTCTCCGGTTGTGTTCCAGAATCTCCCAGTTAACTTCATTGAGAACATCGAGCACATGAAGCCTCCTAGAAACAAGTGCACGAGACAACAGCAGACAATATTAACAACACACACACACACACTGCTTACACACAACCATGTATCTTAACACACTCCAGCATTATACACACTATTATTGCACTATAGCGTCTCTTTCACTCGTGTAATTCTAGTGCTAGTCGTGTAATACCTGATGTGCCCTTGCAGGAGGGCGGAGCTTACTGCCCGCAGGTACACAGAGCTGTGTTCATTTCCATCTAGAAGCTCCACCCCTGTCTCACACACACTCCACAGCACATCCTCAGTGTTATGGATGGGATGTGTGTGGGGAACGTGTGTGTGTGACGTGTGTGTGGTGCAGGGCAGTGCGTCAGTCTGAAGGTTCTGGTCTGATCCGATTGTATGACAGAAGAATAACTTTGGTTTCTCTTTCAGCATCTCACACTCAGCACACACCTCCATCAATTTAATGTGTGTGTTTAGTGGGTGTGTGTGTGAGGCAGGTGTGTGTGTGTTCAGCAGGCAGCAGGTGAACACGGCGGCTCTCTGGAGGACCGAGCTCTGGTTGATGGTCTTCATTATTGAACGCACTTCACACGCTTCACACACTTCTGTCTGTGCGTAGAGAAACACGCGGAAGCCGAGCTGAGTGAAGGTGTGTGTCAGCATCTCTGCCAAACAGAGAACAGCACAGTGAGAAGTGTGTGTGTGTGTGTGTGTGTGTGTGTGTGTGTGTGTGTGTGTGTGTGTGTGTGTGTGTGGAGTGGGTGGGTGAGTGTGTGTGTGGGTGACTGTGTGTGTGTGAGTGTGGGTTAAGGGTGGGTAAGTGTGTGTGTGTGTGTAGTT
>NC_071102.1:47915000-47935000 GCF_024256425.1 Clarias gariepinus | reverse complement strand
ATAGTTAATATACATTTACATTATCACTGTGTGACTGGGACCAGACCTACTGTAACTGTTATCTCTGTCTCATTCCCCAATGTCTCTGACAACTTTAGCCTGATGCTTGGAGACTTCTCCATCTGATCTCTTCACCTATGGAAGGTGCCATCTCCTTACAAACAGAGTATTTTGTGTGTGTGTGTGTGTGTGTGTGTGTGTAGAGTGTAGTGCATGTGTATCTTACAGTTATCTGCTTTGTTTTGGTTTTCTTTATTTTGTTTTGCAGCAGGAAAATGATTGACTGTAACTCGTCTGTCTCCAGACTCTCACTTAGATCCATCATTAGGACCCTGCAAACACACACACACACACACACACGCACACACACACAAACACACACACACCTTTGGGTGAATCCAGTTTCTCACAGCTGACAGGTAACCCTTTTTGGGATCATGATAGGATGAGACACAAGTTTGTTACCTGTAAGGTGAGATGACTCCGCCCCTTCCCAGTTCTTCCTCCACCTGCTGTCTGTTTTTTCCGAATATCTGTTTAAGAATGTCAAAGCGCTTCAGGTGAAACAGCATCTCCATTATGATGACATCAGCAGGCTGTGATTGACCACCGCATGTTGCCGTGTCCATGAGCGCTGATCGTGCGTCCTCCATTTGTGTTCCAGAACGGAGGTTAGAAGTCAGATACATCAGTGTTTTACACTCGTCTGCAGTTAACACATCAATCATACGGTTCATTGTGAACTCCCCTGCCATCACTGAGTGTGAGCTACACAGAGACACACACACACACCAAATGCACAATAAATACACAAAAACAATGAACGCACCCCAAATACAGGCACACAACACACACGGAAACACACCACGCTCACACAATGCACAGAACAGCAGGGACACTCCGTGGGGTGTAACACAGAGGATGCTGGAGGTTTAAGCAGGATACATATGGTGTGTGTTTTAGCCTCACACACTACTGATCACAACCTCACACATCTCAACACTTCAGACGGTTAGGTTTAATGTTAAGGAACATCTGAGACATGAGTAACACCTTCTCCTCACCTGTGTTACAGCAGAGCTTTACGATAATCTCTCTCTGTCACATCATCGATGTCAAGTTGCATAAAGTTTTTTTTTTTTAACACAAACTCAGGAAGTAATTTTAGTGATTAAATTTATTGTTGAGAATCTGCCGTCTGAGCTTTATGGCTGAAACGTGTTTATCTGGAATTTGCAAAATAGTTTTAGTTAGTTAGTTGAATCTAGATGCAGAATACCCGGAGTGTTTATATTTATATATTATAAGTCGTGTATTATGATTGATGGTTAAAACAACACACTGGGCAGAAGTTACAGATTACAAGGTGGGTGAAAAGTAACTAGGCATTAAAAATTGCTAATGCAGTCTATATTTCTAATATAAACTTGTTTCTAATATAAACAAATTGTTTGTGTACTTTATTACACAGGAAAATGAAAGCAAATCTTTAAATTTCAGCATAGGCAATGGTGGGGTCATCCAGTTTCTTTGAACAGATGGTGGAACGGTCCGGAACGGAACAGATGGTGGTCTTCTGAAGTGTTTTGGGGTATTACTGAGAACCTCCTGAATCTGTTTGTCAAAGTTCTCCAGCGGGCGCGTGTTTGTCCTGTACACCTCCTCCTTTGCGTCGACCCACAGGAGAACATCACATGGAGTGGGGTCTTGACTTCTTGGAGCTCATTAATGAGGTCTGTGTCGTCCCTGCAAATGTCCTGGAAAATGCTGGTCTAATAACATGCACAGGTTCTATCGTCTACTTAGAGACTTTTTTCATCATGCTTCAAGTTTTATACCTAATAAATATTGCCTAGTTAATTTTTACTCACCCTGTTGTAGACACATTGTCTTGAACAGTACAGAGTTACTCGTGAGTGATACAGTCTGTCCCCTACATACAAACATTCAAGTTACAAACTCTTAAATACAAACATGTTCAGTGGGGTTTGGGATCCCGAGCCTCCTGCATGGGCTGTAAAACTCCTACCACTGAGCCACCAGTGCCCTGTATTAGTCTTATATTGTGAGTGCCGTTAGGGGGCGCTGTTGTACCAGCCCTCAGTGACGCGCTGTTGGTGCTCGCTTCCTCACTCACGCGCCCTCACGCGCTCAGAGCCGGAACTGCAGCTGTTTACACTCCGTCTGAACTCGAGCGCGAGCGCAGGGTCGGGCATTACTACTGCATAGCCCGCGCGCACATTACTCAAACACACACACACACACACACACACACACCTTCTACAGAAAGACACGGGGAGCGAACGTTACAGTGATGACGTCATATAGCGGATTAACTCCAGAAGACACACACACACAGTGTATATACATAGAGTTATAGAGTTATATCACTGTGTGTGTGTGTGTGTCCAGTTTGCGGTCCGCGCGCGGTGTTTATAAGCTCCCGTACCGCAGCGCGCGCCTCTTCCTCCCATAACCGAAAGTAAGGCTGACCGGAACCGGAAGTAACGTGCGAGTCTAGTGTGTGTGTGCAGTAATGTACATAAGTCTTAGACACTTTAGTACAAATGCTATAAACGTTATAATTTATATATTATTATCTACAAAACCATTCAGGATTTTCAAACATAACAAATAAACAAATAAATAACATTACAGAAGAATATTTAATAACTGGGTGTTTGTGCAAATGACAGCAGTTTCAGACGAAAAGAATGTAGACTCCTGGGTTTTACATGAAAAGCAGTGAGTTAAGGTGCCACGATTAATCTACATGATTGACTAAAATCGATAATCAAATTAATTAGCAGCCAATAGAACTGTCAATGAATTAAACACACACAATCTTGAACAATCTCTCCGACCAGAGGAGCAATTTCAGCCAGAGACTGATGCAATATCCGATTACTAGTACATTTGTGCTATATTTCTTTTCATTTACACTACATTTTAAGTGCAATATCAGTACTGTATATTCATTATTTATGAATTATTTATGCTCCGAAAACAACGTGGGCTTTATTGATAATTGGAAGACCTTTGAGTGCAAAACTGACCAGTTAAGGCGGGACGGTGTCCATCCCACTCGGGAAGGTGCTGCTCTCATTTCTTGCAGTATAGCTCATAGTCTCAGAAGAGGCCTAGTTAATCGGTGACAATCCAGAGTCCAGGCCAGGGAGCAGACAGACAGGCTAAACCAACCGTCTGCTAGCTGCATAGAGTCGTCACTCAGGGTTCACTGTATTGAGACTGTGTCTGTTCCCCGAGCTAAAAACAATTTTAGAAAGACTCAGAGAGTCTGTTTTAGTAATTTAATTAACATAAAGACCACAAACTCGGATGACACTGAATGCGCAGCCGGCACCTCTGATCTGAAGCTAGGACTGTTAAATATTAGATCTCTCGCATCTAAAGCAGTTATAGTTAATGAAATTATCACAGATCAGGAGTTTGATATTCTCTGTTTAACTGAAACCTGGATTAAACAGGACGAGTATGTAGCTCTAAATGAAGCTAGTCCTCCTGGATACAGCTACATACAAATGGACACAAATTTAATTCATTTGAAATTCTTTATAGTAACATAAGTGTATTTAACTATATTAAGTCAGCTCAGTCGATCCCGCTAATTGTCATTTACAGACCTCCAGGGCCGTACTCTGAATTTCTTAGTGAATTTGCAGATTTCCTCTCAAACCTAGTCGTTTCTGTAGACAAAGTGTTAATTGCTGGAGATTTTAATATTCATTTTGAAAACCCAGAAGACCCCCTGAGAACTGCATTTATGTCCATACTGGACTCGGTAGGAGTAAATCAGTGTGTAGTAGGACCCACTCATAAAGCAGGTCACACTTTAGATTTAATAATATTATTTGGATTAAGTATAAGAAATTTATTCACAATTCCACTATCTGAAGTTATCTCAGATCACTATCTTGTCTCAATTCAAGTGTGTCACAGTAATAATGTACGCACAGCGCCGCGCTATTGATGAAACGTACATTCACATCAACTACCAAACAGAGTTTTATCAGTAATCTCCCAGAGTTCCCAACTTCGATTAGATCACCGTCTGACCCCACAGAACTTGATCAGGCGACTGAATATTTAGAGTCGACATTTCGCTATACCTTAGATAATGTAGCTCCAGTTAAAAGAAAAATTATTAGAGATAAGAAACTTGCTCCCTGGTATAACGATCACACGCGCACTTTAAAACAGACCGCTCGGAAATAAGAACGTAAATGGCGTCAAACTAAATTACTAGTATTTCAAATAGCATGGAAGGAGAGCATCCTGAACTATAGAAAAGCTCTTAGTGTAGCTAGATCAACATATCTCTCCACTCTTATAGAAAATAACAAAAATAATCCTAGATTCTTATTTAATGCTGTAGCCAAATTAACCAGAAATAAGACGACTGCAGAAATCTCCACAACAACATCATGCAATAGTGAGGACTTCATGAACTTTTTTAATAATAAAATTGTAAATATTAGGCATAAAATTGAGGTTTTGAAACCGAACAATGTAATTGATGCAGATGTTAAATTCAAATTCAAATTTTATTTGTCACATACACAAACATACACAGTACGAAATGTAGTGAAATGCATTATACGACTGCCATTGACCCTAAAAGAGAATTAAAGTTTACAAATAAGAAATAAATATAAATAAAAGAATACGATAGAAATTAAATTAAAAAAATTAAATTAAACTAGGAAAAAATAGAACTAAAAATAAAAATAGAAATGTGCTAGGAAAAATAGAACTAAAAATAGAAATATGATGTGCATAAAAATAGAAATATACTGTACATAGAAATATGATGTGCATAAAAATAGAAATATAATGTACAAATTGAAATATACTGTGCTGTGTGTGCAAATATGCATAGAACAAAGTGTCTTTGTGCAGAGGTTATTAAAGTGACTTTGTGCACTGGTCCAGGAGGTAAACGTAAACATGTAGTGTAGTTGTGAAGGTAGGTGTGCAAAGTTATTAAAGTGTCTTTGTGCAATGGTCCAGGATGTAAATGTACAACATGTAGTGTAGATATGAAGGAAGGTGAGCGTGTAATTGTCCATAGTGTTCATGGATGTAAAAAGATTGATAGATTTGATCAATTATGAAAAGATTGTGTTAGTTCGTGGTTGTGGTTGAGAGACCTTATCGCCTGCGGGAAGAAGCTCCTCCTTAGTCTCTCTGTGTTGGCCTTCAAGGAGCGGAATCGCTTCCCAGACCGCAACAGAGTAAACAGTCCGTTATTGGGGTGGCTGAGGTCCTTCACGATCTTCCTGGCCTTGGTCAAGCACCGCTTGCTGTAAATCGAGTGCAGGTCA
This sequence comes from Clarias gariepinus, assembly GCF_024256425.1. Taxonomy (NCBI): domain Eukaryota; kingdom Metazoa; phylum Chordata; class Actinopteri; order Siluriformes; family Clariidae; genus Clarias; species Clarias gariepinus. The sequence goes on along the minus strand of NC_071102.1, from coordinate 47,929,655 downwards.
GGGAGCTCGATGCGGATGATGCACTCAGCTGATCGCACTACCCTCTGTAGAGCTCCTCTGTCCTGCATGGTGCTGTTCCCGAACCAGGTCGTGATATTTCCCGTCAGGATGCTCTCTATGGTGCAGGAGTAGAAATTCCTGAGCACCTTGGAGGGCAGTCGGAAGTCTCTCAAGCGTCTGAGGTGGTAGAGACGCTGCCGGGCCTTTTTTACCACGGTGTTGATGTGACAGGACCATGCCAGGTCCTGCGTGATGTGAACACCGAGGTATCTGAAGCTGTCCACTCTCTCCACTGGGCTCCTGTTGATGACGGGGGTCTAGTAGTTCTTCACCTGCTTTGTACTGAAGTCCACCAGGTAGGCCGTCTCATCGTTGTTCGTGATCAGGCCCAGTGGGTGTACAGAGAGTACAGCAGGGGCTCAGAACACAACCCTGGGGGTCTCCAGTGCTGAGAGTGAGGGAGGCTGAGACATGTCCGCCCATCCTTACTGCCTGTGGTCTGCCAGTCAGAAAATTGGAGATCCACTGACACATTGATGAGCTGAGTCCCAGGTGCTCCAGCTTGGTGGTAAGTGTGGAGGGAATTATGGTATTAAATGCAGAACTGTAGTCGATGAAGAGCATTTTCACATAATTCCCCCTCCGAGTGTCCAGGTGAGTGAGAGATGTATGGAGGAGATGAGAGATTGCATCGTCCGTGGAACGGTTTGGACGATAAGCGAACTGTAGTGGGTCGAGTGTGTCTGGTAATGAAGAGATGATGAAGTCTCTAACCAGGCGTTCAAAGCACTTCATCACTACTGAGATGAGGGCTACAGGGCGATAGTCATTGAGGGAAGCAGGATGAGGTTTCTTTGGGACAGGAACAATGATGGATTCTTTGAAGCATGTGGGGATCACCGACTGAGATAAAGAGATGTTGAATATCTCAGTGAACACAGGTGCTAGCTGGTCTGCGCAGGCTCTGAGAATACGGCCTGAGATGCCGTCTGGTCCTGCTGCTTTCCTGGTGTTCACTCTCTTGAAGGCTCTCCTCACATCATGCTCGGTGATGATGAACGCGCTTCCGGTGCTGGCAGTGACTTCCTGTCTGCAGCCGTTAGCGCCGCTAGCATTAGCATCGCTAGCGTCTTTAGCTGCAGCCTCGAAGCGAGCATAGAAAGTGTTCAGCTCGTCTGCCAGAGACACGTCTGCGTTTATCATACCGGATGTTGGTGCTTTATAATCCGTTATTGTCCTTAATCCCTGTCACAGGCTCCTAGAGTCACTCTGTTGGAGTTGTGACTCTAGTTTCCTCCCGTAACGCTGCTTCGCCTCTTTCACCGCCTTCCGGACGCTGTATGACGCAGCCTTGTTCCATGTCCCCCGACGCGAGTCCCGTGTTGTAGGCAGCGGTGCGAGATCTCAGAGCGTCGCGGATGGTTTTATCCACCCACGGCTTCTGGTTGGGAAACGTTTTAATAGTCTTTTTTTCTACGGTATCGTCCGCTAGTTTCCCGATGAATCGCACAACCGCTTCCATAAACACACTGACGTCATCGTTGGAGCTGTTTCTGAACATGTCAGCTAGCCATGTCAGATCAGAACCTAGAATACTTTACTCCCCTTGAAGAGAATGAACTAATTTCACTCATCTCTTCTTCAAATTCATCAACCTGTATATTAGATCCTGTACCGACACATTTTCTTAAACAGATAGTACTGGCAATAACAGAACTGTTGAAAATAATTAATTCTTCACTCAGCATTGGTTATGTTCCAAAATCTTTTAAATTAGCAGTTATCAAACCAATAATTAAGAAACCTGACCTCGACCCCTGTCAGCTGTCCTGTCAGCTGTCCAATATCAAACCTCCCCTTTATCTCTAAGATTCTGGAAAAGATAGTAGTGGAGCAGCTATGCTCATATATACATAGAAATGGCATACATGAACTGTATCAGTCAGGATTTAGGCCTCATCACAGTAGAGAGACAGCGCTCGTTAAAGTAGTAAATTACATTCTATTGGCCTCTGATCAGGGTTGTGTAACTATGCTTGTATTACTCGACTTCAGTGCAGCTTTTGACACCATTGATCACGCTATTCTTCTTCACAGATTAGAAAATGTAGTAGGAATTAAGGGTACAGCCCTCTCCTGGCTCAGATCCTATCTGACCCATCGTTATCAGTATGTAGACTTAAATGGTGATTATTCTGCATGTTCTCTAGTGGAGTTTGGTGTTCCGCAGGGTTCAGTTTTAGGTCCACTGCTTTTTTCCCTTTACATGCTTCCTCTGGGCAACATAATCCTTAAGCATGGTATTAGTTTTCATTGTTATGCTGACGATACACAGTTAGTGAAAAAACAGCTTACTAAAATTGAGCAATGTGTGCAGGACATAAGAAATTGGATGCTAATTAACTTCCTTCTGCTAAATCCAGATAAGACAGAAGTTCTAGTCATAGGACCGCATACAGCTAGGAGTAAAATTTTAGATCACACCGTAACTTTAGATGGCCTTTCTGTTCCATAAAATGCAACAGTGAAAGACCTTGGTGTGATAATTGATTCCAGCCTTTCATTTGAAGCACATGTAGATAATATTACCAGGATAGCATTCTTTCACCTCAGAAATATTGCCAGGATAAGAAATGTATTGTCGCTAAACGATGCAGAAAAACTAGTTCATGCTTTTATCACCTCTAGGTTGGACTATTGTAATGCCTTACTGTCTGGTTGTTCAGCTAAATGCATAAATAAGCTTCAGCTAGTCCAGAATGCAGCAGCGAGAGTCCTCACTAGAACCAGAAGATATGAGCACATCACCCCTATCTTATCTTCACTGCATTGGCTCCCTGTGAAATTTCGCATTGATTTTAAAATACTACTCTTGACATATAAAGCATTAAATGGTCTCGCGTCGCAGTACCTGAGCGAACTGTCTTACGATCCGCCACGCCTACTTCGATCAAAGGATGCAGGCTGCTTGTCAGTACCGCGTATTATGAAAAATACAGCTGGGGGCAGAGCTTTTTCCTACAAAGCCCCAAAATTATGGAATAGTCTTCCAAATAGTGTTCGGGACTCAGACACAGTCTCAGTGTTTAAGTCAAGGCTAAAAACCTATTTATTTAGCCAAGCATTTTTATAAATAGATTTGCCATAGGTAAAGGAGCAGATCTGGGGGACTCATGGATGTAGAGTATTATAGTGAACTGGTATGTTTGGATGCTGTCTTCCTCACTCTCATTGATCACTCAGGTTTGTTGACGGTGAGGTGATTGTTTGCTTTACATGTCAGGAAGCCCTTATGTTTGTGTTTCTTTCTGGCTCTCCCTTTTAGTTATGCTGTCATAGTTAGTCCTGCCGGAGTCTCTGCTTGCACTCTACAGTTAATATACATTCACATTATACATTGTGTGACTGTGACCATACCTAACTGCCATCTCTCCTCTTCTTCTCTTTCCCCCCCTCTTTCTCTTTCCTCTCTTCTCCTGTCTCTCCCTTTCACTCTTTCTCTCTCTCTCTGTCGAGCTACACATGTCGTTCCTGAGCTGCCAGTGATCCAGACTCCCTCAGCCCTCCGGACCTGTCTGACCCATCCTGGTGCCCCGCTTCTGGCTGAAGATCTCGTCACATGGATGCCCCGTGTGTCTCTCTGGGATGCGTCTGGTGTCTGGGGATGATTCTCTCTACCTAGAAAATGGTTCTGGCCTTGACTGGTGTTGGCAACTGTTTCTCTGGGGACTTGACAGTTCGATAGTTCATGACTGGAACTTCTTACAAGTCTACCTGAGTCTTCAATAACTACCTGGACTCCATATTAACATTAATTAACATCAGCTATTATAGCTGAACTGCCTCCCACCCTACACACTGTATAAATGCAGATCATTTACTGCTTTCTGTTTCACCCAAATGAGGATGGGTTCTCTCAAGGTTTCTTCCTATTACCATCTCAGGGAGTTTTTCCTTGCCACTGTCGCCCTCGGCTTGTTCATCAGGGACAAACTGACCATTTTGATTCACACACATTCACATTTCATACAAACTTAAATAATTCTTTTGACTGTGTAAAGCTGCTTTGGATGAAAATTGCTAAAAGCGCTATACAAATAAAATTGAATTGAATTGAATTATTTTAGTGCAAAAAATATAAAATATATATTTATAATTTATAAATATATAAATATTATCAGTATATAATATTTAATTATATTTTTACTTCTATTTATTGTTATTTTTTTTTTAGATTTTTTTTATTTCTTTAATTGAATTTTTTTCCTTGTCTAATTTTTTTCCTTTCCTTCTGGTAAACTAATCAAAGCAAATGTATAACCAAGACAAAGCAATTTCAAGACAAAAAACTTGAATCTTGATGTGTTTGTGACATCATCAGACGAGGCAAGAGAGTAACACAGTCACATGCAGAAATCTCCCCAGTGTGTGAACTTTTAACTAAAGAGGAAGCAGGGGTGTGACCAAGGTTTGTGAAGGACAAGTGTGTGAAAGAGTCAGGTTTTAATTTCCAGTTCTCCTCAATCAACCCTTGAAATTAAATTCACACACACAAACACACACACACGCATGCATGAATTGCTGGTTTTTGAGCTCCACACTCAATTTCAAACTAGACATTTTCCATGAAAGATTCATCTTCATTATCTAAATCAGGGGTGCCCAACCTTTTTTGAACAAAGATCTACTTTTTAATTTGTCAGTGTGCCGAGATCTACCAGTCCAAACAGAAAGCCAGTTGCTACTTATAGCATATTTACATATTTAATGTGCACAAAACAAACAGAAAGTAGCCCGAATTTGAATTAGAATTTGATCCATATACAGTATAATAAAACATAGTCTTATTGTAGTGATAAAGTTATTTCTCTACCCTAGTGGGAACTCTGGCAATGGGAGGCGGCAGTTAGTTTCCCGTAGACAGGGCAGTAGGAGCTGGTTGCAAGTCTTAAGCAGGTCACAAGGTGGTCATCAGTCATTGTAGATCTGTACTTTGACTTGATGATTTTCATGTGAGAGAAAGCACACTTACTAGATAGGTTGATCCGAAAAGTGCAGTCAAGTTGAAAGCACATATTCTGAGATTGTGATACTTTTGTTCTGGCAGTAAGTTCTAGAACTGTCCAGTCATGCCAGGTGTTGCCCTGGATATGATCTCAATGTCATTTTGCAGTGTGAGAATCTTATTCTCAACAGCAGAGTTATCCAAGTAAAACAGTAATACAATTTTTGAGGCAATACTAACCACACCAATACTTGGACCAAATGGAAAACACAGATAGCTGGCAACAGGCTCAATGGATGCAAAATCTGTAAAGCGCCTCTCAAATTCTAACAAGATGCTCTGAACTTGCTCTTCATAACGTGCACTGTCAAGCTGCGCAAAGTCTTTGCCCTGACTCCGAAGTTCTGCCTGCATGTGAGGAAAGTTTCACAGGTCACAGTGTTGCAGCCTACTCGAAAGCAATTGTAGCTTGCTTTTAAATGTGTTCACTAAACTGATCATGTGGTGGTGGTCAAGCTGGTGGTCCTCTAGCTGGTGGTCCTCTAGCTGGGCGTATTTTGCATGTTTTGAAAGTTTCAGGAAATCTTTGATGTCAGACAGCAACTCCCGGAATTTCGCTAAAAGTTTACCTCTACTCAGCCATCTAACATCCGTGTGCACCAGCTGGTCTGTGTGTTCTGCACCGGTCTCCTCCAAATGAGCACGGGATAACCTACTCTGTAGACTCCTGGCCCAAACGGAACACACAATCTTCATTGCAACATCCATCACTTCTTTCATGTTTAAACTCTTACCACACAATGCCTGCTGGTGGATTATACAGTGGTAATTAAGGAAGTCTGGGAAATATTTACTCTGTTTGCACAATGCAATGAACACATTAGTACAGCCCACCATTGCTGGAGCACCATTGTGATAGAGATGAGTTTAATTAAAGAGGGGCAGTTGGTTCTTGTTGACAAATTCCATAAAAGTTTGGAAAATATCTTTACCTCTAGTGTGTCCTTTCAATGGCAAAATTGTGAGCAGCTCTTCTTTTGCACCCATGTCTCCAAAAACCATTCTAATAATAATAATTATTTATTCCTCCCTTGCTACCGGGTATGTACCTTCCTCTATGAAAACCGCTGTCATCACTCCCATTCTCCAGAAATTAGGGGCTGATCCATTAAATTTTGAAAATTATAGACCGATTTATAACTTGCCATTCACTACTAAAATATTGAAAAGTGTGTCAAAGCTCAAATCCATAAACACCTTTCCAAGAATGCATTATATGAACATTTTCAATCTGGTTTTTGCTCTTATCATAGCACAGAGACGGCCTTGGTTAAAATAACTAATAACTTGTTAGTAGCAGCTGATTCTGGTCTTCTGACTATACTTGTCCTACAGGATCTTAGTGCAGCATTTGACACCCCCCTGTCCTGATTTAGGTCTTACCTTACCGGATTATCTGGATTTCCTCAGGGATCTGTTTTGGGGACACTTTTATTTAGGCTTTACTTACTTCCCCTTGGTTTTATTTTTAGGAAATACGGTATCAATTTCCACTGCTATGCCGATGACACACAATTATATTTATCTTCTAAAACTTCTAGTTCTTCTTCTGTCTTGAATGAATGTTTATCTGAAATTAAAGTTTGGCTTTCAGGTAATTTCCTTAAACTTAATAGTGACAAAACCGAAGTTTTACTAGTAGGTACTAAATCAACTTTGGCTAAATCTGATTGTCTTTCTTTAGTTATTGACGATACTAAAATTTACCCATCTCAACAGGTCAGAATTCTGGGTGCCATTCTGGACAGCACACTCCCTTTTGAAGCTCATGTTAATAACATTACACGTGCCGCATATTTTCATTTGCGTAATATTATCCGTCCTCGTCCTTCTCTTACTAAGAGCAGTACAGCAATTTTAATGAATGCACTGGTCACTTCACGAATTGATTACTGTAATGCTCTTCTTTCTGGTCTTCCTACGAAACTTCTCCGCAAACGTTAACTGGTCCAAAATTCAACCGCTCGCGTCTTGTCTGGGACTCCTCTACGCGAGCATATCACTCCAATTCTAAAGCAATTACACTGGCTCTCAGTTAAGTACCGTATTGATTTTAAAATTTTGCTTCTTACATTTAAGGCTCTACATAGTTTGGCTCCTCCGTATCTCACCGATCTTCCAAATATTTACACTCCTTCTTGTTCACTTAGATCGATGCACTCTACTTCTCTCGTGCTGCTGCTCATTCGTTTAAGTACAATGGGAGCGAGAACTTTTAGTTCCGTATGTTAGCCCCCAACATACGGAACAGTGACAGTCTTCATATTTTTAAATCCCGTCTTAAAACTTATTTTTCTTACTCAGGCTTACGTGTGAATTGCAGCTGTTTTTTATTTTGATGTGTGATGCATGTATTTATGTTGTAAATTTTATAATGTGATTTTTATATTGTTACTATTTTATTGGATGTTTTGTTGTAAGGTGTCCTTAAAGGCATTTAAATAAAATGCATTATATTATTATAATTTTAAGGTGTTTTCTTTAAAATGTAGTTGCCAAAGCTATCAGACACCATGATGAAACTGTCTCTGTCCATGGGAAGGAAGACCGAGAGCTACCTCTGCTGCCGAGGAGAAGTTTTTTTGGCAATAAAGTGAAGTTTATTATTGTTGACTACAGTTATTTTACATTTGTTCTGTCATAATTTCAATGTATTAAATTTTTATATATTGTCTTTGTGCTAGAAAATAAAAACAAGGCCATGGTTTAGAACAACACTGTCAACAGTCTTTAATACATCATGATCATGTGATAAAAAGTCAGATGACATCATAATAATAATAATTACTTATTATTATTATGATCATGCTTTATAAAAGTTAAATCTCTATACATAACTCTCAGTAACTTTTCAGTTTTATCTCCACTGCAGTGTAAAAATATTAACAATAAAAATTACCACAATGACGCAGACAGCGAGACAGACAAAGATTAACAGTCTTCCGAGTGGACAAGAGCACACCTGTCTCCTTTGCTCTCTGTCTCGGAGTCACGCAGCCAGACAGACAGACGAAATTGTCACTCTCACAATGCAAAGAAGAGGATGAGGACGACGATGAGGATGAGGACGAGAGCACCTATAGCACACCACTGTCTCCGGCCTACACAACACACACACAGTGATACAGACTTAAGATCATGAGATACCATTATTCCATATGTCAGAGCCCATAGTAAAAAGAGAGTGAATGTGTGCATGTGTGTGTGTGTGTGTGTGTGTATACTGACTGCTAGTCATATGTGAAACTTTTTCCAGTTTTTTCAGCACTGAATCCATTCTGGAACCCGTCTGCTCCATCTCCTCACTGAACTCCCCCAGCATACTACACAGACACACACACACACACACACACACACACACACAAACACACACACACAAACACACACACACAAACACACACACAAACACACACACAAACACACACATTCAGTTTCCTGTACAATGTAAGTAATCTGGGCCAATTTTCACAACCCTCGTTCTGTGTAAAAATGTATTCCAAAATCCAGCTGAGACTCGTGCGAAGCTCCTGCATGATCGTCACACAGTAATATACACTGTGCCTCCTGAACATAACATTGTTTTCACACAGGATGCGCTAGCGTCTCTCCTGCACTTCTTTAGCTTCTTTTATATTTTACTGTGGTTTCTAGCTAAGTGTACGCTAAACGCTAGCAGCAAGACACCTTGATGACGGTAAGTGTTTCCGAGTCTCACTGATCGTCTGCTGATTCTCCGTCTGCGTGCTTACGCCTGACACCTGTGAGGACGGATACACTGGTCTCCAAGACTGTCTCGTCTCTTCCTCCTGTCCTCCTCGAGGAGCTATCAGACTTATCCCGTCCAGTCTCCTGTCTCCCTGTCTGAAGTTAATCTACAGATTTGTCACGAGTCAGTCCTCTTTGTTGGTTACACTTGTGGATGTACACTTTATATTTCAGTTTAATGTTCAGCTTTTTCTCTGCTCTGTCTCCCCTTAAAATAAATTTTTAAAAGTAATTCTTAAACAGTCTCAATTTCACTCATCCTCACTGCTTGAGACTCGGGTGATTGTGATCTCCTCGTCACACATTATTGTGAGCACTGGAATGTGTTTTCCACAGCCTAATCTCACTCTCTCAAACACCCAACACATTCACAAACATTACGCTTATCCGCCTACGTATTAACAGTGGCTTATTTTACAGCCATTCAAGTAAAAAGTGTGTGCCGTTAACTTAAAAGCTGTTGATTATAAAGAGAATATAATAAATAAAAACTAATTAAAAGCACCCATGCTTTTTAGACACTCAGATGACTGAAGTGCTTCATCATCACATGCGATAGTTTACATAATTATTACCAAAAGTAAATCGTCGTCATTCAGAAATGGAATCACATGTACTGCATCACTCAATTACTCACTCACTCACTCATCCTCTAAACCGCTTTTTCCTGTATTCAGGGTTGTGGGAACCTGGAGCCTATCACACTCATACACACACACTCATTTACACACTATGTGCTATCTGGGAACGCCAATTAGCCTAACCTGCATATCTTTGTACTGTGAGAGGAAATCAGAGGACCAGGAGGAAACCCACCAAGCACGAGGAGAACATGCAAACTCCATGCACACAGAGACGGGAATCGAGCCTGGCCAGTGTTAAGGGAAAAACTCCATGACATCATAATAGGAAGAAACCTTGAGAGGAACCAGACTCAATCAGGGAACCCATTGTTTTGAATTGTTTTCTTATTAATCACGTATAGATCTGGGTCATTTTTGTATGTGGTCCTAGATTTAACACATATCTGACACGTGGTCTGCGCATATGTAGGGTGTGACATCATCAGTCAGCGCCGGCAGCACGGGTATTTCATATCCGCATTAGCAACAGCAGCTAAACCAAGGTATCTGGGTTTCTTCCTTCTTCTGGACCTTAACACATGCACGCACGCACACACACAGACGCACACACACATACAAACACACACTCGGCCCATGTGCTCCTCTCGCCCACCCCACTGAGGGAACTCTGACCAACACACGACTCATTTCAGCAGGTCACACTGGAAAACACCACTGGACACTCAGCAGCACCGAGTCTGTCCCCTGTCCCTCTCTCGTACACACTACACAATAATGATCACTGTGCTATATCAGTCTCAGTGTAGCATAAACTACATGTGTGTATGTGTGTGTGTGTGTGTGTCTTACACAGCCTGCTCATCCAGTTCATCCCCAATCCTGTTACTCATGTCTTTCAGAACACGGATGCCTCCGGAAACCAGCTCCAACTGCTCATCCTGCTCCTGAACTATCAGCTACACACACACACACACATACATACAAAAAATAAAAATAAAGAACTACTCCTAAATTATCTCTTTCTCTCTCTCTCACACACACACATGCAATATTACACAGGTTGTGTGTACCTGCTGCTGCTCCTGTTGTTCCTGAATGTACCTGGAATTTGCTGATACCAGGTGAGGATCCAAACCTGCATTCCGCTGTGTGTCCAACAAAGCCTACACACACACACACACACACACACACTACTACGGTATATGATGATGCTTTATGCAGACTGCGTGAAGTGGAAGCTCTTTGCAGTGTGGAAGAGAGATTATATGTATAGTGTGTGTGTGTGTGTGTGTGTGAGAGAGAGAGAGAGAGAAAGAGAGAGAGAGTGATAGACTTCACCTGTGTAGTCACTAACAGCCCTATAACTAGCTCAGTGTAACACACACCTCATCACTGACAGGCGACTCTCATTTACTCAGTGTGTGTTGAAAGTGTGTGTGAGACAGTTGTACAGGAGATAACGGACACGGCCCACAGTACGACTCCTGCTGCAAGGAGTTTACACATTAATGTTTGAGATATTGTAATATTAGTTATTTATATTTGTTAATAATAGGAGTAAACCTGAGTAAATCAATATTAATCATCAGTAATCAGTCTGTGACTGTAATTAACTAGATAATATTTTCACTAGTTCGGATGACTTTTGCTCTCTGACCCAGTTACCACGGATGTGTGTGACCTTTGACCCCAGGTACAAGTCTGACAGGATGTTAGAGGGCCATGTGATATAAGGTCATGTGATAAAAACGCTCATGTTAAACAACTCACCTGTCTGTTCTTCTTCTCAGCCTGAGCAACAGCAGAGGGACTGGAGAGCTGCTGCTTCATCTCCTACACACACACACAGTACACACACATACATACATATGTGTGTTTCAGTTTTTTTGTCCAACCCCTGTGTGTGTGTATATGTGTGTGTGTGTGTGTGTGTGTGTGTGTGTGTACAGTCGTGGCCAAAAGTTTTGAGAATGACACAAATATTAGTTTTCACAAAGTTTGCTGCTAAACTGCTTTTAGATCTTTGTTTCAGTTGTTTCTGTGATGTACTGAAATATAATTACAAGCACTTCATACGTTTTAAAGGCTTTTATCGACAATCACATGACATTTATGCAAAGAGTCAGTATTTGCAGTGTTGGCCCTTCTTTTTCAGGACCTTTGCAATTCGACTGGGCTCTCAATCAACTTCTGGGCCAAATCCTGACTAAGGATTGACCACAAGTTCTCAATGGGATTAAGATCTGGGGAGTTTCCAGGCCATGGACCCAAAATTTAAACGTTTTGGTCCCCGAGCCACTTAGTTATCCTCTTAAGGAGACGATCCTGGCGCTTGCTGGACTTTCTTGGACGCCCTGAAGCCTTCTTAAAAAGAATTGAACCTCTTTCCTTGAAGCTCTTGATGATCCTATAAATTGTTGATTTAGGTGCAATCTTAGTAGCCACAATATCCTTGCCTGTAAAGCCATTTTTATGCAACGCAATGATGGCTGCACGCGTTTCTTTGCAGGTCAACATGGTTAACAATGGAAGAACAATGATTTCAAGCATCACCCTCCTTTTAACATGTCAAGTCTGTCATTCTAACCCAATCAGCCTGACATAATGATCTCCAGCCTTCTCAACATTCTCACCTGAGTTAACAAGACGATTACTGAAATGATCTCAGCAGGTAGCAATGTAATGCAGTAGAAAGGGTTTTTTGGGGGATTTATAAAATTTTCATGGCAAAGAAGGACTATGCAATTCATCTGATCCCTCTTCATAACATTCTGGAGTACAATTGCCATTCTAAAAACTTAAGCAGCAACTTTTCCAATTTCCCATATTTATGTAATTCTCAAAACTTTTGGCCACGACTGTACATGTGCGTTTATATGTGTGTGTGTGTGTGTGTGTGTATATGTTTGTGTGTGTATATATGTGGTGTGTGTATATGTGGACACTATTTGGCTTCGCCTTTTTCTGCGCTTTTTGGAGAACGAGCAAGTTACTTTCAGCTCCAAACAACTAAACTCTGACTCAGGTACGTTATCATGGATAATATTCAGCTTGTTCAGTGTGTGGAGTGCAGGATATTTATATATATTTATGGTTATATTATATTTGTGGTTAGGGAGCCAGAGCAGCGGACATAGCAGGTAATCTTACGGCTCTAGGACAGCATAGGTTCTCTAAGATAGTGGTACATGCTGGAGCTAGAGTCGACATTTCGCTATACCTTAGATAATGTAGCTCCAGTCAAAAGAAAAATTATTAGAGATAAAAAACTTGCTCCCTGGTATAACGATCACACGCGCACTTTAAAACAGACCGCTCGGAAATTAGAACGTAAATGGCGTCAAACTAAATTACTAGTATTTCAAATAGCATGGAAGGAGAGCATCCTGAACTATAGAAAAGCTCTTAGTGTAGCTAGATCAACATATCTCTCCACTCTTATAGAAAATAACAAAAATAATCCTAGATTCTTATTTAATGCTGTAGCCAAATTAACCAGAAATAAGACCACTGCAGAAATCTCCACAACAACATCATGCAATAGTGAGGACTTCATGAACTTTTTTAATAATAAAATTGTAAATATTAGGCATAAAATTGAGGTTTTGAAACCGAACAATGTAATTGATGCAGATGTTAATCTAGCCATGTCAGATCAGAACCTAGAATACTTTACTCCCCTTGAAGAGAATGAACTAATTTCACTCATCTCTTCTGCAAATTCATCAACCTGTATATTAGATCCTGTACCGACACATTTTCTTAAACAGATAGTACCAGCAATAATAGAACCCCTTTTGAGAATAATTAATTCTTCACTCAGCATTGGTTATGTTCCAAAATCTTTTAAATTAGCAGTTATTAAACCAATAATTAAGAAACCTGACCTCGACCCCTGTCAGCTGTCCAGTTACAGACCAATATCAAACCTCCCCTTTATCTCTAAGATTCTGGAAAAGATAGTAGCGGAGCAGCTATGCTCATATATACATAGAAATGGCATACATGAACTGTATCAGTCAGGATTTAGGCCTCATCACAGTACAGAGACAGCGCTCGTTAAAGTAGCAAATGACATTCTATTGGCCTCTGATCAGGGTTGTGTAACTATGCTTGTACTACTTGACCTCAGTGCAGCTTTTGACACCGTTGATCACGCTATTCTTCTTCACAAATTAGAAAATGTAGTGGGAATTAAGGGTACAGCCCTCTCCTGGCTCAGATCCTATCTAACCCATCGTTATCAGTATGTAGACTTAAATGGTGATTATTCTGCATGTTCTCTAGTGGAGTTTGGCGTTCCGCAGGGTTCAGTTTTAGGTCCACTGCTTTTTTCCCTTTACATGCTTCCTCTGGGCAACATAATCCGTAAGCATGGTATTAGTTTTCATTGTTATGCTGACGATACACAGTTATATGTCTCAGCAAAACCTGATGAGAAAAAACAGCTTACTAAAGTTAAGCAATGTGTGCAGGACATAAGAAATTGGATGCTAATTAACTTCCTTCTGCTAAATCCGGATAAGACAGAAGTTCTAGTCATAGGACCGCATACAGCTAGGAGTAAAATTTTAGATCACACCGTAACTTTAGATGGCCTTTCTGTTCCATCAAATGCAACAGTGAAAGACCTTGGTGTGATTATTGATTCCAGCCTTTCATTTGAAGCACATGTAGATAATATTACCAGGATAGCATTCTTTCACCTCAGAAATATTGCCAGAATAAGAAATTTATTGTCGCTAAACGGCGCAGAAAAACTAGTTCATGCTTTTATCACCTCTAAGTTGGACTACTGTAATGCCTTACTGTCTGGTTGTTCAGCTAGATGCATAAATAAGCTTCAGCTAGTCCAGAATGCAGCAGCGAGAGTCCTCACCAGAACCAGAAGATATGAGCACATCACCCCTATCTTATCTTCACTGCATTGGCTCCCATATTAACATTAATTAACATCAGCTATTATAGCTGAACTGCCTCCCACCCTACACACTGTATAAATGCAGATCATTTACTGCTTTCTGTTATCACCCAGATGAGGATAAGTTCCCTGTTGAGTCTGGTTCCTCTCAAGGTTTCTTCCTATTACCATCTCAGTTTTTGCCACTGTCGCCCTCGGCTTGCTCACCAGGGACAAACTGACCATTTTGATTCATAAAATTTACATTTCATACAAACTTAAATAATTCTTTTGATTGTGTAAAGCTGCTTTGCGGCAATGAAAATTGCTAAAAGCACTAT